>NC_139004.1:95627312-95890171 GCF_964374135.1 Grampus griseus | reverse complement strand
AAAATCAGTGCAATGTTCCTGCCCATTGTTCAGCCAATGGACCTTCTAAAACCATTTAGGCATTGTTATATGTTGGGAGGATCTGGAGAAAGTAAGTACTGTAATTGAATGCTCGTAATTCTTAGCCTCAAGTAATATCACCTACCTTACGTTCTGTAAAAGGTCAATGGAATCAATCACCATTGTTCTTTTATGCTCACTAAATATTTTGTACACACGCTCCATCAGTTAGTCACTCAGTAAACAGTGCCAAATGGCCTACTATGTGTTCAGAATAGGGAGTTGTGCTTTGGACAGTCCAGAGCGCTTACATGTGGTTTCCATCCTCGTGAAATTATTACGTACCATGGCATCTGCAAATATCTCCTTGCTCTTTTCAGTGGTGGACATTGCTAATTGACTGTCACATTCCATGTTGCTAATCATGAGTGTGATCTAAAATCTTTCTCAAGGAAGCCACTGATGATTGGAGCTCACATATGACATGAGAGCTGTTGGCTGTTTCATATGCTGGATTTCATGACCTAGGTGCAGTGAGAGTAAAATGGAGCACAACTGTGAGAAATGGAAACCAGTCTCCTGGCCCAGTGACTGGGTCACTGGGCAGGAAGTCAGGAGTGCTGGCTCCAGTGCCCGTTCTGCCACTGGAAATGGGATTTGGGACAGATCACTTCAACTTCAGGACCTCTTCGTTTGGATAACCCTATGTGGCCAGAATATTTTTACAGCGGCTGTTTCTTCATGTGTAGGAGCTAGGCTAATTCAGGGGTTAATATTTCTCTTACTCAAACTTCTGCTGTGAAATCACTATTGAACACTTATTCTGTAACAGGTGTCCTGCTAAAGGACTTACGGGTTGTGGATCAAATTCCAACCTGTATGTGAGGAGTTTTTTCCCACATCACCAGGCATCTCTCCCATACCAGCTGAGTGTCTTATTAGAGTTCAACTCAATTCAGACATTATATGCTTGGAGATAGCATCAGATTCCACAGTTAAAGGCTCAGTTCCCTAAGATTGCCCCACTGCAGACGCCAATCAAAGTCCATGTTATCACCTGTGCATCTGACCAACGGGCTGTAAATCAGAGCTTCCCAACAACCGCCTCCTTGGCTTTGATTAATTTGCTAAAATGCATACAGAACTCAGGAAACCTGTTTACTCACTTGATCATCAATATATTACAAAGGATGTTAAAGAATATGAATCGGGACTTTCCTGGTGGTGCAGTGGTTAAGAATCCACCTGCCAATGCAGGGGACACGAGTTTGAGCCCTTGTCTGGGAAGATCCCACATGCCGCGGAGCAACTAAGCCCGTGTGCCACAACTACTGAGCCCACGTGCCACAACTCCTGAAGCCCGTGCACCTCGACCCCATGCTGTGCAACAAGAGAAGCCACCGCGATGAGAAGTCCGCGCACCACAACGAAGAGTAGCCTCCGCTTGCCGCAGCTAGAGAAAGCCCTCAGACAGCAACGAAGATCCAACGTGGCAATAAGTAAATAATCAAACAAACAAACAAATTTATTTAAAAAATATGAATCAACAGCCAGATGAAGAGATATACAGAATGAGTTCATAAACAAATGAGCTCTGTCCTCATGGAGTTTGGAGGAAGTGTTCCACTTCTCTGACCTGGAAGCTCTCCAAGTGCCCCCCTTCTGGGTTTTTCTGCAGGATTCATTTCGTAGGCATGACTGACTACATCTTTGGCCGCTAGTGATTGATTCAAACTCCAGCCCCTCCCACCTCTCCAGAAATCAGAGGGTGGGACTGAAAGTTCCACCCCTCTATTCCTGGTTGGTTCCCCTGGCAGACAGCCCCCATCCTTAGGTGCTTTCCAAAAGCCAGCTTATTAACATGAACCCAGTTGCGGTGGAAAGGGACTTGTTACCAGTAACAGGACACCCGTTTCCCCTCTATGGCCCTGAAGCCACTTCAGGGACGGAGGACAAGAGACCAAATATCAAAAGAACAGATGCTCCCATTGCTCACTGCCAAGGCTTTTGGGAGCTGTGAGCTGAGAACTCTGGAAGAAGACCAAACTACATGTTTATTACAAATCACAATATCACAGGTCTTTATCAAGCAGTTTAACCTTCCGAATGATCACATACAGTCGGTCTTATTAATATCCTCATTAGACAGATGAAGGAACTGAGGCACAGAGAGGTGAAGTCATTTCCCCCAAGTCCCACAGCTAGTGAGTGAGTGAGTTTGAATCCTTATCCAGGCCCCCTCACCTTCAAATAACCCCCAATTCCACTCCTTGAATTGCTGCACTTGACTCGAGCCTTGTGGTTTCCAAACTTTGCTCTGGTTGAAGCCAGGGACGTGGACCGCAAGACCCTGTCCTGCCCTGCTGGCCTCTCAGTGCTCCTCTGACCCTCACACATCCTCTGAGGCATCTCTGTGGAACCCAAGGAATCCAAGGAACAGCCTCAGAACCTCTGGGTTGGAAGACCCCTGGCTCTTCAGTTCCACGTTCTCCTTGCATGTGACTAGTACAGCAGCGTGAAATGGCAGCATCAATTTCCCAGCTCTGGGACTTCCCTGGTGGCGCAGTGGTTAAGAATCTGCCTGCCAGTGCAGGGGACATGGGTTCGATCCCTGGTCTGGGAAGATCCTGCATGCCGCGGAGCAGCTAAGCCCGTGCACCACAACTACTGAGCCTGTGCTCTAGAGCCCACGAGCCACAACTACTGAAGCCAGCGTGCCCTGGAGCCCGTGCTCCACAACAAGAGAAGCCACTGCAATGAGAAGCCCCACACACTGCGACAAAGAGTAGCCCCCGCTCGCCACAACTAGAGAAAGCCTGCGTGCAGCAACGAAGACCCAACACAGCCATAAATAAATAAATAAATAGATAGATAGATAGATAGATAAATAAATAAATAATTTCCCAGCCCTGAAGGGGACCACTTAAGTTATAGATGAGGCTAACTTGAATCCTGGCTTTACAAAACATTGCAAATAGGAAGCGATTGTTCAGGGCTGTTCTGGGGGCTGCCAAGGATGGTGTTTGTTACATTATTCGGTGTCTTCACTCTGGATGCCTGGGGAGGCATCTTTCTCTGGCCTCTGTGTGAAGGGATTTTCTTGAGCACTGTGTGCTTTAGCCTTATAGACACTGTGAGTCCCCTAACCCACTGGGGCTTCCTTGACGTATTGGCTTCTGGACAACTTGGATCCAAATAGTGGCAGAGTCCTAGGGAGTTTGCTGGCTTTGCTCCCGGCTCTAAATCACTTTCTTTCCCTTATTTTCCTTTTGTCTCGTTTCTCTTCCTTTTAATTTATTTTTCTGTGGCATGTGCATTTGGAGAAGCAATTTTAAGTCCCTTTTGGAATAAGGTGGGGTATGAATGAAGAAAAATTATTTTCTTTAAAAAGTAATTTTCTTCTCATGACCGTATCTGGGCTTCCTTAATTAGCTCAACGTCGTGGATGAATGAGTTTTTCATTGCTATTGATAATATATTTTAAAGTTCACCATAACGGTGGACCCCAATCTTGCTAGAGATGAAAGGAAGTAGGGACATATTCCCTACTTCCGAATCATCATATTGTAGATGGGCCAAAGTGGACACAAGAGCTGTTAAAGATGAAGGAATGAGGGTGAAGCTGGAGAAAAAGAAAAGGCTTCTCAAGAACAGAACTCCTACTAGCCGAGTCCCTATTTTGTGTTAGAGACCATGCTGGCTGTTTCATATATATTTTCTCATTTAATCTTCATAACGAATCTGTGACTTACTATCCCCATTTTACTTAAAAGAAAACTGAAGTTTGGTGAGGTTTAGGGAGAGAAGCAAGGGTGTGGTGGTTGGATGTTTCAGCCGGTTTCCTGCATCCGTCTTCATAGCCATTTTCATTATCCCGAGTTCAAAAGGCATCATCTCTCTAGTGGGGCTGCAGCTTCCCAACTGACCCCGCCACTTGCAATCTAGCGCCCCCTACAGCTTGTTCTTCACACTGCAGCCAGAGTTATAGCAAATTGCAAATCTGATCATTTTACTTGCCAGAGATACTGGGATATAAGATTTATTTGTTTGGTCATTCATTCATTAATTCAATATTTATTGAACACAAGGCTCTGCTCTAGGTCAGGGGACAAAAGGATTGTCTAAAAGAGAAAAAGATCCCTGCCCTCATGGAGTTTGCCTTCTGGTTGGGGACAGGGGTGGGGAAGACATGAAATACTCAAAACATATGTTGTATTACACATAAATCAAAGGACCAAAATAAAGTAGGAATCAGGAGGTAGAGAGTGCGGGTGGAGAGGCAGGCAATTGCAATTTTAAATAGACTGGAGAGTGAAGGTTCTGCTGATAAGGTGACATTTTAAGCAGAGAGCTGAAGGAGGCGGAGGGGTTGGTCAGTAAGCCAAGTAAATATCTGAGCATTCCAGACAGAGAGCGAGTCAGTTCAAGGGCAGTGAGCTGCCTGGAATATCCACGGACAATAAGGAGGCCAGTGTAGCTGGAGCGGGGTGATCAGTAAGCCCTATCAGCTCTGTATCAGATGTCAGGTAAAAAATAAGACGCAGACAGCGTGGATTCAGGACATTCCCTGGGTGATGAGCCTCAACACTGTCTGGTGACCAGCATCTCAGATGTAAAGCTCTCCAGTCATGACAGTGAAGGAAAAGTAGAGATTTTACAAACCCTCCCAAACTCAAACACTCTCTTCTTGGCCTAGCTACCCCTGAAATAAAGCCCCTGACATACGGCAGTTCGGTAGCATAAGCTTAGGGGAAAACTTGAGGCCCGGGTTTACCAGGAGATATTTCAGGAAGATCTCTCACTGTTTTGAGCGCTTTGTCTGGAGGAGTTACTGGGTAGTGTTTAACTAGATTGTACTTTTTAAAAAAAAAAAAAAAAACGATTGAAGTATGGTTGATTTACAGTGTTATGTTAATTCCTGTTAATTATAATATGTAATTATGTATATATTCATATTCTTTTCCATTATGTTTTATTATAGGGTATCGAATATAGTTCCCTCTGCTATACAGTAAGACCTAGTTGTTTATCCATTCTATATATAATAGCTTGCATCTGCTAGTTCCAAACTCCCAATCCATCTCTCCCCTAGCCCCCCTCCCCCTTGGCATCCACAAGTGTGTTCTCTATGTCTGTTAGTCTGTTTCTCTTTCATGGATAAGTTCATCTGTGTCATACTTTAGATTCCACATGTAAGTGATATCACATGATATTTGTCTTTCTCTGTACACTTAGTATGATCATCTCTAGGTCCATGTTGCTGCAAATGGCATTATTTCTTTTTTTTATGGCTGAGTAGTATTCCGTTGTATATATGTACCACATCTTCTTGTAGATCTTACCTATTTTTTTTTTTTTTTTTGCGGTACGTGGGCCTCTCACTGTTGTGGCCTCTCCCATTGCGGAGCACAGGCTCCGGACACGCAGGCTCAGCGGCCATGGCTCACGGGCCCAGCCGCTCCGCGGCATGTGGGATCTTCCCAGACCGGGGCACGAACCTGTGTCCCCTGCATCGGCAGGCGGACTCTCAACCACTGCGCCACCAGGGAAGCCCTAGAGGAAGATATTTTTGCATTCACGTTTTTAATGGCTTTGTGGTATCCGATTGTGTGGATGTACTATACTTCATGTAACCATATCCCCATAACTGGGTATTTAGGTAGCTGATAATGTTGTGGTGAACATCCTTATTGCTAAATCTTGGCACAGACTTTGAATTGTTTCCTGAAGATAAAGTCCCTGAGTAAACACAGTGTGGTGAGCATGTGAGAGCTGGGCTTGTCTCCAGGGAACAAGAGAAAAGAGGAGCTGGGGGTGCCTGAGGTCACGCTGCCTCACCCAGACTCACGCTGCTGCAGACAGCCCCTGGGTGACGTTCAGGGTGATGAGCGATGCTGACTGGTCAGGCCTGGGTTGTGGACCAGCAGTGGGTAAGTGGGAAGTTGACAGCACGACAGGAGTCACAGGGACTGAGGTTTGGAGCTTGGAGGGCAGGTAATTTCCTTAAGGAAGTGGTTCTTAAACTCTGGTGCCTGGACACCAGCAGCCTTAGCATCACCTGGAAACTGTTAGAAATGCAAATTCTCAAGCCTCACCCGAGAACTACTGAATCAAAAATGCTGGGAATTCCCTGGCAGTCCAGTGGTTAGGGCTCCGCGCTTCCACTGCAGGGGGCACAGGTTCGATCCCTGGTCCAGGAACCAAGATCCCGCATGCTGCGTGGTGTGGCAAAACAAAAACAAAAACAAACAACAACAACAACAACAAAACGCTGGGTTCAGGCCCAGTCGTCTGTGTGTCATGCAGCCTTCCTACTGATTCACATGTTGCTGAAGCTTGAGAACCATCTCCATGAGGGAAACAAGGATGCTCATGCCGGAGGGAGGGGAAGGGCTCCTGCAGAAGCAAAGAAGACAGATGCTATCAGGATTTAAACTTTTCCTTTCACTAAAATTCCACAATACTCTATTTATAGTTTGTTTTACACCCATATGTTCTCTCTCCCATAGACTGCGTACTTCTTGAGGGCCCTCAGTGAGGCTCTTCAACTGTGTGTCCTCGGGGTGCAGTGCGGTCGGGGTGCTGGCATCTTCCCTGTGGCCCTGCATCCACTTCCCATCCTTCTCTGCTCTCTTTCCCCAAAGGCCAATCTCTATGCATCCCATCAGTGGGTTCTGCCATCCTCTGGTTCCCAGTTGGATTTGGCTAATGGACAGTTCTGGTGCCCCTCCCCCCACAAGAAATGGAAGAAGAGAGAAAAACAAGGTCAAGGTCTTTATTCCCTTGGCCCCTTCCCTGTGAGTGCCCTTCAGACCAGGTGTTTGTCCCCTGCCCCCATCCCCCAGGTCACTGCTCCTCTAAAGGTAGAGCACCATTGGACTGTTCTTTCAGGGTCTGGGAACTGTCCCCTCCCTTGGTCCCTCTGGCCTCGGGGCCACATGGCTTCACTGCTGCTGTAGCCCCAGTGCTCACCACCACCCCTTGTCATTACCCTATGCTCACACCTTCGTAATCTGTCCCTTTGTAAATAAGCCCTCCAGGAGTATTTATTTTAAGTGCATCATCTATTTCTAGTGGAGACTTGATTGGTAGAATCAACACCTAATAAATATTTTTTAATGAAAGTGGAACTTTTTCAAAATTATTTTTTGTTGAAAACAAGGTATACACATACTTTCTAGTGTATTTTTAAAATTTTTATTTTTTCCTTTTTTCCCCCACATTCTATCATCTAAAATCCTTTGGTATAATTCTTTTGAGATGGATAACTTGAACCCCCGTTTAGCCTTGATAAGAAACATAAGTCCTCAAATATTTATAAGGAATTGAGACAAGGATTCTCTTATTCATATTCTTGGTTTAAACCATGGCAGAGGGGGTAAGGTGGCGTCTCTTCCAACTGCTGTTCGTAGTGATAACTTGGACCCTTGGCCTGTACAGAATCTCAAGGGATATATGTATTTGTAAAGGTGGGCAACGGTTTAATTTATTTTCAAAATTATAATGACATAAATTAAAGGCACTTTGAGTTATATTATAAGCCAAATAAATTAGTTTTAGTCCTGACGGGCGTAAATTAAACCTTGGTATTTAGGAAGAGAAATGTTCCCCACGGCCGCTGACGGGCCCTCACCCTGCGGTTTATAAATCAAAGGTACAATTTGAGAATAAAACACGTTTTATGAAATCGAATGTCAAGAGCTCCTTGTTAAATTTGCTGTAGCAATTAAGTTCTCAGGTGAGAAAATGCCTCTTTTTCAATGTTGTATTACCTCTGTCATTCAGTACTCCATTTATAGGAGCAACTCTTCATAGTAAGTGCACATTAGGATGACTTTTCACCTCCATTTAAATGATAAGTTTGAGAGGAGGAATTGGTTCCTGTCTGTGGGCTTGTAGAGCGATGCAGACGGGATCCTTGCCAGTTTGTAGAGAAGAGAGAAGAGGGGAAAAGGACGGTAAATGGTCAACTTGGTCCAGGATGGCTTGTGTTGATGTCCCCCAGCTAATGCGGGGCGGGCAGAAGGCCATAGGATGCCCTCAGAAGGGAACTGTGTAAACCGGTGTGCAAGCTGACATTATCAGGGTCATGAAGAGTAAAAGAGAGGGAGATTGGAGATGGGGAGCCCAGGTGGATAGAGTAAAGACAACAGCAGTGCGGCCCAGATAAAAGCAGAGACTCCGTGATAGAATGGCTGGCCTCAGGGCTTCCTTGGGGCTGGACCACTTCCCAGTTACACCCTTGCCCACACCATGATAAACTCCTTCCTCACGAGCTGGCTCAAATCGACCTCTGTGCTTTGTAACAGCGTGATGCTGATTTGTGTCACTGTCTACAGTGTTAGGGATTTCAGGAACTGTAGACATCATCTAGCCTTTGCTTTCCAGTTGAGAAAACTTAGTCTAAGAAAAATGAAAAAACTACCTGCTCAAGTTGCCGGCGCAGGTTGGAGGGAGGGTGTGAATAGAACTGTACAGCCGTCTTCAGGAGAGGCGCACACAAAGCACAGTGTGCTTTTTGCTAGGGGTGATGATCCCATTTGGGGGAAGTCTGCTTTCCAAGAGAGTCCTGCATGTAGATGGAGTAGGTAGCTGTCTGCATGGTATTTGAGGAGCCCTGGGAAGCTCTTATTCCTTCCCTGTTCTCCTCCCTCGACCTCGGGTGGTAGCACCTTGATCCTCAGATTGTTGCGAAGGTTAAATGAGTTTCTGTGTTAAATCATTACCACAGTGCTTGGTACATCGTATTATAAGAGCTAAAAGGATCATAGCTACACAAATGGATCAAGCCACTGTTCTCACTCCTTCACTACTGGCTCCAGAGCTCATGGGAACAGAAGATGATGCTCTTAATACGACTAATGTTAGCGAGGCTTGTTAGGTTTAGCTTAAAACCACACCTGGAAGTTATGATCAATAGTACAGGATTGATATCACCTTGCTAATACAAAAGAGCAATATCTTACACTTACATGTATCTGGCTACCTATAGAAGCTCCTTTAACAAACCCCAAACTTGAAATAGTTATCCCCATTTTACAGATGGAGAACTCAAGGCTCAGAGCCATTGAAGGATGTGTAGGGATGTTCTCCCTGCAGGAAGCATTGTGGGAACTTGGGGCACATGAAGGTGGGGAAGAGAGTGGGCCAAGTTGGGGTAAACTTTCCTCAGTTCAGTGTTTTGTTCAGGACCGGCTCTCCCTGCCCAGAAACTTGCAAATAAAGGGCACTCTCTCCATCTAGCTCTGAGTGTCATTCTTCTGTGTCCAGGCTGAATGTCACCAATGTGATTAGCACCTGGACCAGGGAAATCACTCCCCTGGGGTGCATCCACCTTTCCTATTCATCTCTGTTTCTGCAGGTGATGAGAATGGCAGCTGGAGGTTGGAGAACATTCCTTGCATAATGAAAGCAACCCTTATGGAACCAGCTGAGCTTCCAGGTCAACAGAGGTAGGAAAGAGGTGGATGTGTGACTTGCTGCGGTGCAGTATAGAAAGTTTATTTGAAAAGTTCTTATACTAAGATCAGGCAAGTGCGAAGCCCCATTCCTTTCGAGAGGACCCATTGCGAAGCCATGGTATCTGGGGCCCTTCTGCTGCTTACAGGCAGGGCAGTGCTGATTTGGGAGGCAAGCGGCTGCTGGACGTTAGGAGTTTGTCCAGCCTGACAGTCACCAATTGTTGGAAGGTGAGTAGCTTTTCAGGAAGTGACTCTAGAAACTATGTGGACTGAATGCCTAAATTTTCTAAGCTTTTGACAATTCTGAAACTAAGTCTAGGCATGTTTTTAAAGCTGTCAGACTTAGGATACTTATTTCGATCACAGTGTTTTTAGACACGTGAAATTCACTAAAGAGAAATCCATTACTAGTTTGAATTTGTGTGTGTAAGGCCACTTAAGACCTTAATTCTAAAATAACTTTTTTGGTTGCTGTCTCATGTGTCAAGTGTCCAGTTTCTGTAACATACTCATTTTTTTTAAAACAAAGTTTCATTCTAAAATAGAATCTCTATTATATTATAGTTCATAATACACATTAAGCGTGGCTTTGGTATTTATGCAGAGTATATATATCTACTCAGAATCATAAAGTCAGTCTGGATATTAAAAGCTTATGTTCATATCCTTGGCACTGTTAAGACAGTCAAATAAAATTGCTGTATTTTAAGTAATGGGTTAATCTTAAGGAAAAGAAAACACTTCTGAGGCTTTCTTTTTTCCCCTCGGAAAAGTTATTTGCAAAATGACAGCTAACTTTGCCTGATAGAGTCAATTCCCTCTTGTTATTATTGATGCAGTTGCCCATAAACAAAGCAGTTCACTGCTGCGTGCATGCGTGCGTGTGTGTGTGTGTGTGTGACACACTTTAACAAATGTGTTACATTTTTGGCAAAGATAAATACCAACTTGAGCATTTTTGGACTGACTTCGTTATAATATCAGAACTTATATTACAGATACCTATTTACCTGGGTAATTGGACCCTTCTCTCCTGTTTCTAATCATGAATCTTGCTTTCATGAAATCCAGCAAGAGAATGGAATGACATCTCTGTGATACTAATAGTACAGATTCATTTCAGTAGGTTGGTTTGATCCTCTCTTTTAAGAGAGTTGTCTTGACAACCTGACCTTCTTTTCAGCCTGCTATTATCTGAAAAATAGCCTTTGTTATTATTTGGAACTTTTCCACTTTGTTTGGCCTCCAGTATTTTTATCATCGTTCAGACATTCAGCTTTGCTCCCACGGAAGTATAGACTTTTTTTTTTTTTTTTAGCAAGTCTCAATGTACTTGCCAAAATACAACAGCCATTATTAGCTAATCATTACTGTGTGCTGAGCAGATAAAAGCTCTTTAAAATGAGCGTAGGCTTGTTCTCCAGTGACAATAATTCACGGACTCAGTTTTGTCCATCATTACATGCCAGCAACTGAGGCTGAAGCTTGACTTGAACCTCGGGAACGAGATGAGAAGAAAGGAAATACACATGGGGATGAGTGTGCAGTTTCAGTAAAACCAGACACTTTGTCCTACGCCTCTGTCTTGGGTACTTCCTGTCCCCCTTCCCCATCCCCACGCTAGCATGGCTAACTGTGGGCCTGGTGGACTGCATGGTTGGATAGATGAGCCCACGTATAGCATGGACATTTGTTATGTTTTGTAGCCACAGAGAATCTTCTGCAAAGTCTTAGGAGTATTTTCACAATATGAACACTTCCTCTCCAAGGCTGGAGTCGAATACTAACTTCCTTAGACTTTCTTGCTGCTGGGTGGAGAGTCATGTGACTCAGGCTCCGTCATTAAGATGCAGACGCAGGAGAGATTTTGAGGTGACATGGCAAGAGGAGGCAAGCTGGACACAGAGTCCATCTTCGGGGAGTATTGTGGTGGAGGCAGCTGGCTTTTGGGGACAGTTGTAGGGCAGGATTCCTGGCGGTCAGGGTCCAGCCAGTGGACAGGATGCAGTGTGTGTGTCCCAGAGGCCGTGCACCTTCACTGGGGCAATTCTGAAATGAGCTTTAGAGTTAACTGCGTGCTCCGTAGCCTCTCAGCTGCCCTCTTGAATATAAATTGTTTTAACTTATTTTAAAATGTATTTACATTTGGATTGTATAACGTGATTTTATTTTTAAGGTGTACAGTGTGATGTTTTGATATACATATACGTTGTGAAATGATTACCACAATCAAGTTAAATAACACACCCATCACGGCACAGTTACCTTTTTTTTTTTTTTTTTTTGTGGCACGAACACCTAAGATCTTCTCTGCTAACAAATTTCAAGCGTACAGTACAGCATTATTAACTATAATCACCATGCTGTACATTAGATCCCTGGAACTTATTTATCTTAAAATTGAAAATTTTTACCCTTTGACCAACATTTTCCCTCTCTCCCACTCCTAAGCTTCTGACAGTCGTTCTACTCTCTGGTTGTATGAGGGTGACTTTTTTAAATTCCACGTATAAGTGAGATCGTAAAGTATTTGTCTTTCTGTGGCTGCCTTATTTCACTTTGCATAATGTCCTCCAGGTTCATCCATGTTGTCACAAAGGGCAGGATTTCCTTCTTTGTCATGGCTCCTTTATAGGAAAACACATAAAGGAATTGGTGTGAGAAGGATCTAAACAGTCTTCCATAGAGTTTTACTGAGAAATGAACTTTGACATGTGTCTAATTAATTATAACAATTATAACACAGCCTCCTCACTTGGGACAGGTAAAGTCTTTTAGCCAAGGGAGGTAGCGAGAGGCTCATCCCCTTGCTGACTCTTGGCGCTTTGGGGGTCATTCATTTCTTAGGCTCTACCCTTGATTTGGCGTGCTTTCATTGGCTGCTGGCCACCTCTGTGTAGAAACAGGCTGATCACAGGAAGGCAATTTGGGAGCCATATCTCTTGGCGGTTTAAGTTAATTTTCTGACGTATGAGGCTTTATGTGGCATCAGTGTTGCTGAAGTTGTGGCATTTTCTGGTGCTGCTTTGAGTCCTCTGCTTGAGGAGCACACCTGTTCTGGGTTGTCCAACAAAACCGTGAGTGCCGCCAATCACACTTTGTACCCCAGTGCTCAGTTGTACTGGGCTCCTATATCTCGTGTTCTACGTGGTAGGTTGTGCTAACCTGAGCTGCCCTTGGATCTCTTCCTAGGCTATTTCTTTTTTTTTTTAAGTTATCTACCTTCCGTAGAGTGTAAGCTGCTTGAAGACAGGAATCCTGCCTTGGCCCCTTCTTGGTCCTCAAGCTCAGAAATAGTGCTAGACACATTTCCACTACTGAAGGAGGCATCAGAGCCCTGGTGCTCTGAGGGACCTTAGTTTTGGCTGCATGAACCCAGAGATACTGACATTGCCTGACGATCTCTCTGGACTCACTTGGCCCCTTGGTCACACTGCCCAGTAACCAAACCTATCCGTTTGGTCTTCAAGTGAGACCTGGTCTTATCTTCCAGTGTCGTGTCTATGATCTTATAAATCCCCTCATGACCCCTTTTACTAAGGCTTCTTAGGGTGTTTAGGTACTTCCTTTGGCCTTTCTGGGCATGTGCTTGTTTGGGCTCTTAAGGAACAAGATTTCTTTTTTTATGACTTTTTCCCTTTCTTCCTTTTTTCAAAACAGTTCCCATTTCTTCCACAGCAGCTGGAAAGTGGACAAAATAGTTGTTCTTAGTCAAGTAAAGCCACATTGTGCAGTTTAAACTGCTGTGGTCCTAGAAAACAGAATAAATAAGCAAAAGGCATTGAAATCCTTTAAATTGTGTCTGTCCATGCTGAGTGGATTACGTCTGCCTAAAATACAAGTAATTGAGTGAAAAGAAAAATGCATGTTATTATACAATTCAGTTCCATAACTACAAGTATCTGAATATTCAGGAATACATCCAAACCACAGAATACTTAATTGTGAGAGTCACAAAGGACCTTAACATTTTTCTTACGTGGTATATCTATGCCATAAACTGACATCTAGGCAGTTTCGTATATCAGACAAAAGACTTGTATCCAGAATATATAAAGAGTTTGTACAACTTTATAACAAGAAGCAAAATACCCCAGTAAACATGGGCTACTATTTGAATAGACACTTCAGAAGTAAGGTTTACCAATGGGCAATAAGAACGTGAAAAGATGGTCAGGGTAATTATTCATTAGAGAAATGCAAATTAAAACCACAGTGCCGTAATGCTCCAGGCCCATGTGGCTAAAGTGAGGAAGACTGACCATCCAAGTGCTGGTGAAGACGGGTGGAACCAGAGCTCTCACACGCTGCTGGAGGGAATATAAAATGCTGCAGACACTTTAGCAAATGTCTAATGGTGCTTTTTGAAAGAGTTAAAAATACACCTACCATGGGATCAGCCATTCCCCTCTTAGGTACTTACTCATGAAGAGTAAAAACACGTCCTTCTAAAGACTTGTACCCACATTTCCATGGCAACTTTATTTCTAGTAGCCCAGATAGAAACGACCCAAGTATCCATGAGTAGGCAATGGCTTAGTCATATAATGGAAAACTAAGCAGCAATAAAAAGGAGTCAGCTACTGATACAACAACTTGGATGAATCTCAGAATCCTTACACTGAGTGAGAAAGGCCAGACCAAAAAACAGAGTATATAATGTATGATTTCATTTACGTAAAATTCTAAAAAATGCAAGCTAATCTATAAAAATGGAAAGCAGAGCAGTGGTCGCCTGGGGACAGGGATGGAGGAAGGAATGAATTACAGAAGGACGCAGGGAACTTTTTCCAATATTGCTTTTGTCCACGGTCCATGTAGTGCATGTTCCCCCTCCATTCCTGACGAGGAAGACATATTTGAAAATGATACTTCTCTTTTGTGTTTCCTATCTACATTATTTCTATATAAGAAAATTGCTTGGATGTTGTCTTTCCTCCATGGTTCCTGAGTTATTTTTGTCATCCATCATAAATGGGTACTTCACAGTTAGTGAGAATCTTTTATACTTTTTCTTTGACTCAACACACTGTATATGCCTAACCACTCTGGACAAAACTACCCTTTCCCCTTTTAAATGACCCAGAGATTCAATAAAAATGATGCAGTGAAGAAAAACATCTTTGTGTGCCTGAGAGAAGTCACCCAACAAAATTGTATCTTTAATTTTCAGCCTGACCTCTCTTGTAATTTGTTTGAAATTTCATGATTTCAAAAGAAATAGACTGTTCCTTGAGGAATGCATCATCCCCCTCCCCATACGAGATTTGGAAAACCAAAGCTCTGAGTCTAATAATCTAATGGCAACAGCAGCCTTGCTATTCGCTGTCCATTTCTATGCCCGCGAAGAGTGGGAACTGATTGTATCCAAGTCTGGTCATCATCAGGACCAAAGTTACCTCTTGGTCTTTCTCTGAATTGAAGAAGTCATGGCATGGTTCATCGTCTCTCAAACTTTAACATGCGTACAGATTGCATGAAGGTCTTTTAAAAAGGTAGGTTCTCATTCAGTAGGGCCAGGGTGGAGCCTGAGATTCTTAATTTCTAACAAGCCTATGAGTGATGCTCAGGCTGCCCGTCCATGGAGCACCCTTTGCGTAACAAGGGCATAGATGACACCAAAATATTGGGTTGGACAAAAAGTTCATTTGGGTTTTTCTCCATAAGATGTTACGGAAAACCTGAACTAACTTTTTGGCCAACCCAGTAGCACACAACCCTCCTATTATTCGTTTGCATGTAGAATAAATTCCTCAGCTTAGAAAATGTTTAAAGTAGAACACTCAAAACGTTGACCAGTTTTTAGGTCTTCATTATGAAATAGTCATCATGAAGCATGTTGTCTGATGCTCTTCCTAAAGATGACACCAGCCAGGAGGCAGAGCTAGTTAAAGGGCCAAAGGGAGTAAAGAGACAGGGATGATGGAGTGTGTCTCCACCCTGTGCTGTGTATGGAATACTGGGATTGTGTTCAAGCTGGATGTCAGGTCAAGTCTGGGGGAGTACATTGCATCCTTAGCCTCAGTTTTTAACCATCCCTATATCTGTGCCCTTTTCCTTACAGCTTTGCAGTGGAGTGGTGGCAATCCTACTAGACTTTGGGCTTGGTCATGTGACTGACTTTAGCCAATGGGGTGTTAGCAGATATGACAGAAGCAGAGGCTCTACTGAACTTGTGCATTGAGACTTTGACCTCCTGCATCTTTACCGTTGCCATGAGAATGCCGTGCACCGGCGAGCCCGCTGGCCTCAGGATGAGAATGAGGGGCATGTGGAACAGAGCCACCTGTGGCTAAATTCAGTGTAAATCAGCTCACCGTGGCCGACCTTCAGATCCTTGAAATATAGGTGGTCATTGTTTTAAGGCACTCAAATTTGAATTGGTGTGATACACAGCATTAGCTTCCTGACTCCCTAGAGTAGTGTGTCTGATACAGGAGGGCATAGCTAGAGGTGGGTGGTAAGGTCCTGGGAGCCAGATCAGGAGCTGGAGATCCAGAAAAAGCAAGAAAGGATATAGCAGAAGGTCGAAGCAGGTGAAACAGAATGGAGTTCCACCTAATGCCCTCCACTGGCTTTGGAAAGACTTTTGGTGCATACTTGCATGGACTGGTGAGATCTACGTAAAGGTGAGCTGAGGTGAGACAGGTGGACATTGTTTTGAGCCAACCAGGACTAGACCCGACACAACAGGATACTGCTTTCTTGTTGAGTTCTTGGACTGCTTGTATCATGGAGCAAAGATAGAGAAAAAGAGGGTCGGGAGAAAACACTTCATTGACTAAATGTGAGAATGAATGAACGGAATAACTTGTATCTTCTCATGTGGCTTGTCTGCTCGTGATGACAGAACAACATTTTTTCCATGTAATTGACAGACAGTGCATGAGGGATTTTGCTAAATCACTAGGCAGGTGGTACTTGGGCTGTAAGTCCTGGGTTGGCCCACTCCATGTATAGGACATTCTTGAAACTGTTTTAGTAATTCACTTACTAACTCATTCATTCTTTCAGATGTGCTTGTGAAGCTATTATGTGCCTTCGTAGAGCTGATAGTCCTGCAGGGAAGAAATACATTGATTATTTGATTACAGTTGTGTTAGAAGGGGGGAATCTCAGTGAGTTCTATGTTTGGAAAGAATGGGTACTTGATGGAGTCTGGGGACCAGTGAAGGTGTCTCTGAGAATAAAATGATGTTTAAGTTGAAATCTGAAGTGAACAGGAGGACACATCTAGGCACTGGGGACAGAATATGCAAAGGCCCTGAAGGTGGACGATGGGTGGCTTCTTTGAGGAAGTAAACGGTCAGTTTTGTTGAACAGCGGACGTGGGCAGGTGCCTGATGAGCCGTGACCAGGTTAAGGGTTTGGGGTGTATTCTAAGCGCAATCAGGAGTAACTGAAGAGTTCCAGGCAGGGGAGCAACATTATTAGATTTGTGTTTTAAGAGATTACTCAGGATGCAACGTGGAGAATGGGTTGGAAAGGGGTAAAAATGGAAGATAGCTCTTGCAGTGATCCAAGGAAAAGAAAGCGTTGGCTTGGACTCTAGTGGTTTCAGTAGACGGGGAAAGCTTTGGGTGGGTCCCAGAGATATTTAGGAAGTAGAATCGATGGTTCTTGACATGAATTGGGATGTGGTGGATGAGGAAGGAGGAAGATTGCCTTTGAGTTTCTGCTTTGTAACAACTGGTGGTGCTCTTCACGGAGACAGAGGACTTTGGAGAAAAATGAGTCGGGAATTGGTCAAGAGTTTAGTTTTAGACACGTTGATTTTGAGGTACTTGTGGTATGTGGGGACTTGCCAAGTAGACAACTGAGCATTTTGTTCTTCAGCGCAGAGGAGAGGCATGAGCTGGATACATACATTTGCAAGTCATTGGCACAATGATGGTCATGTGGAAGCCAGGAGACAGAGTATGAAGCCAGGTGGTAGAGATATCCTTGGGGAGTATCACAGTTGAAAGGAGGATTAGTGGGCAAAGGAAGCCAAGAAGGTAAGAGGCAAACCACAAGAATGCAGTGCCTTGGAAGATAAGGACAGGACAGAGGAGTCAGCTCTGCTGAATGCAGCTGAGAAGGTTAGGAAGCTGAGCAGTGACACTTGTCTGTTGGATTGAGCAGCAGGGAAGTCATTCATAAACTTGGCAGTAGTCACCTGGCAAGACAGAGGCGGAAGCCAGGTGATAGTGGGTTAATGAGGGAATAGAGGTAAGAACATGAAGAGGGAGAAAGCGGATTAGAATAAGAACACAGCTTCCAAGCGCTCACAATTTCTGTTTTGTGCAGAGGCAAGCCTGATGCATGTGGCAGTAGGAAAAGACGTACATGAGCTGAAGGAATGTTGATGGATAGCTCGAAGAGTAGACATTGTCTTTACCAGCGTAGCTTATAGTTAAGTTGCATTGGTTCACATGTCAGGAACTCATGATTTGGATAGTGGCTTTGCTCAGAATTACCTATAATTTTGTTATAATAATATTTATCTTTGTAAAAATAAGATTAATGGAGTTGGTTGCCATATTTGGAAGGAAACAGTTTGTGTACATCTTTTCATACAACCATTGATTTGATGACGACCTGTCTTTCCCATTTCTGTTGGATACGAAGTTCCATACAGGCAGAATCCTGCCTATTCTCTCATAATTGTGTCTTTTATCACTCAGAACAGCATCTGGTGCAAGGAAGGGGTTCAGCTACTGTTTGGTGAGTGAATGGATACTAGGTGTTTCTGTCTGATTCTAGGAGTTACTCTGCACTCAGAAGAAACACAGTGGTACCTTGGCGACAGTACTCAATGCGTCTGACCTCTCTGACAGTTAAGTAATTCAGGCTTGACATTTTACCAGTCAGCCCAAGTCAGGGGGCTTATACTGTCCTGGACAACTCACCATCGAAACAAGCTCAGCATGACTTCGACTGGGCCAGATGGAATTCTGCTTTCCAGAAACCTTGAGTAAATAGCAAGTAAGTGGAGTACTGCAAAAGGTAACTGTTTGCATTTGCTAGCACACCCTTGCTATTACCCAGCTGATAAAGGGAGCGTGCTCAGAATGTGAGTGCACAGAGCTGAGTGGTACGTGAGGAGCCCCAGAAGTCTAGAAACCTCTCCCGCAGTTCCTCCTCAGTGCTAGCAAGGATATGAGAGACATTGGGTTTGGCTGTAACAAGTGCTCTCACTTGTTACTTAATCAGAATTTGCATTGTTTTTTTCATTATGGTATTAAAGTGTAAATGTTGCCTCCATGTGCTGTGGAAATAACAAAGCCCCGAAACAGTTGGTTTTATCCGTAGCGCCTTCCGTCTTATAATCTCCCGGGATCTCATAAGCTGATAATGTTCTTTCCAAATGAGCTATTTTGTAATCACACTCCACATGATTGTTTAAAATGATTATTATTGTTTTACCTTAATATAAAAAGATGCATTTGCCAATCGAAAGCTGAGTTTACCCAGCGATGCTTGTGTTAACTGCCTCGTGGCTCATCAAGGTCTGTGGGACTCTGGAGCTGGGGAAATGCAAATGTTAGTTTAGGGTTCTGTACATTTTAAGAAAACGAGGAGCTGACTTTCCACATCCAAAGACTCATTTTACTATTCTACTCCAATCTCAGATTAGGGCATTGACCTTGGCAAAAGGAAGGAAGGCTGAAGTGGAGGGAGGGTGCTCGTTTGGGGAAGGTTAGGGGCGTGAGGATCAAGTGAGAACTGGAGATGCATTCGTTTCTCGCCACCCGCCAGCCCGGCGTTTGGGGTTAGGATCAGATTTCCAAAACTCCGATGCTGCTCTTGTACAGCATCCCTGGATTTCCACCACATACTGGACCTGCGCTTTTGTTTTGTTCTGATTGCTATAAGCAGATATCGTCTTACTCAAGCGATCATGTCACTGGCCGATTTTCATGCCCCCCTCCATTGACTCAATCCCTGCCTGGTACTCCTCGATAGTTTCCTGACAATGTCCAGACCGCTTTTAGGTCAACAATTTTGTGATGGACTTGGAGATCCCTATTTTATCGTCCTTCTGCTCACTTTGTACCAAGACTCTACATTATGTGGGTCAAAGCTACACAATTTTTTACGAACCATATGTGGTAGTTTTCCTATTCTGAAATCACCTGCACTTCATCCCTGAGATGACTAACTATCTAAATCAGGGTTGGCAAACTTTTTCCGTAAAGGAGAGAGTAAATATTTTAGGCTTTGTGGGCCATATGGTCTGTGTTGCAGCTGTTCATCTCTACCATGGACGTGCACATGCCACCTTATGCAATATGTAAGTGAATGGGTGTGGCTGTGTGCCAATAAAACTTTATTTATAAAAACAAGTGGTGGGCTGGACTTCGCCTGTGGGCTGTAGTCTGCTGACCCTGTTTCTAAATAGTAGCTCCCACAGTTTCTCTCTTCTCATGACGTTGAAACAGGCATACACTGAGCTCTGGTATGTCTTCACAGTTAGGATAATTTCCAGCTTACTTTGTCATTCGCTCCCTTTCCACATAGTCAGTTGGGAATCTTGAAATCTTTTTAGGGTAATAGCATCATTTCAGTGGCCTCATCATCTGGCTGTTTCTGATCTCATTTTCTGCTCTTTTCTCCCGCCATCACTCTGCTTTGATTCCCTTGGCCTCCTTGCTGTTCTCTGAAAATACCAGGTGTGCTCCTGCCTCAGGACCTTGGCACCTGTTCTCCCCTCTGCCTGGAATGGTCTTCCCCCAGATCACCACAAATACCACTCCATCCTCTTCAAGTCCCTACTGACCTGGCCCCTTCTCAGCGAGACCTATTGTCTTGGTCAGTGTCCAGTCAGAAACACAGGAACAACTAGGCATTTCATACAGAATTTAATAGAGGAGATTGGTTATGGAATGAAAGGCTTGGAGGAGCAGAAGGGATAGGTGGGCTTATACAGAGGTTCATGACCGAGGAGGGCTGGATGAGGAAGGGGGAAATGGTGTAACCCAGAGCCCATGCTCCTCGTGCCACGGAGCCGGCTGCTGCTGGGCTCACCACCACCACTGCCTCGCAGGAAGACCAGACTCTTCGCTTCCATTGGTGCCTGGGCTCTAGAAGGGACCTACACTTGATGTTATCACTGCCAGAGCCAGAGCCATTAACTGCTGCTGTTAATGGATCACTCTGTCTGATCAGGGACCCGAGAGCCCTCTACTCAGCCTTGGTAGCTACAGGTTCTTGGGGCACCACCAGAAAGAATACTGCTTCCTCCTCCTTCCTGCTTTCCAGTTTCCCACTGGCGCCTCCTGTTGGCGGGGGCTGCACTGGCAGAACCTAGCCAGGCCTAGCTACCAGGGAATCTGGAAGAATGTAGGTTGTAAGCTTCCAGCCCCTGGCTGCAGAGAGCTGACCCTGGAAGGACTAGAACAGGGCAGAGACACACTGAGCCAATAATCAGAGAGTTCTGTCCACTCCGTATAAATCGGCAGCTCTCCACAATCCATCCCGTTTCCCTGCTGTATTTTTCTCCATAGCTTGTGTCACTGCCTAACATAGGATTTATGTACTTTGTTGTTTATGACCTGTCTCCTCTCCTAGAATGTTAGCTCGATGACAGCAGTGATTTTGTTCACACTTGTACCCCCATTTCTAGAACGTCGTCTGGAATACAGGGGACATTGCGTAAATATTTGTAGAATGAATGAATGAATTCCTTCACAACACCGAAGGTCTACTCCTGGAAACTGCTGTGGTTCGTGGAGCCCAACCTGACAGCTTTAAAGAATCATAGAAAATAAAGGATCAAGAGAAAGTCTCTCCCTTTTTCTCTCCTCTTGTCCTCTCATGTATATGTACATTATATTCACATTTCCCCCCTGCTGGAAAGCATCTGCTTTGAAACACTGACCATTTTTATTGGCATTGTAAACCTGCTCAGAGAGGGAACCCTACACCTGTATCTCCTTCTTCAGTTCTTGGGCAAATGTTGCCATGGCTCTGAAGAGTTTTACGAGTTTGCCAGGGCAGCTGTAACCAAGTATCACAGATTGGGCGGCTTAAACAACAGAAGTTAATTTTCTCGCAGTTCTGGAAGCTGGAAGTCCAAAATCGAGGTGTCTGCAGAGTTGGCTCTGAGAGCCTTGGGGGGGGATCCGTCCTAGCCATCTCTTCTTGGCTTATCATTGGTCATCTCCTCCCTGTGTCTCTTCACATCATCTTCCCTCTGTATGTGAATGTGTCCAAATTTTCTCTTCTGATAAGATCACCAGTCATATCAGATTAGGAGGCACCCTAATGACCTTATTTTAATTTAATTACCCTTGAAAGGTACAGTTTTAACTCCAATATGGTTGTCTTTTGGGGTTCTTGGATGGTATGACTTCAACATCTGACTTTTGGGAGGGACGCAGTTCAACTGAGAACAAGAGTCCAGGCAGATCCTTGGTCAAGTTCCCTAGCTATCTGCCTGCATTTCGTCTTTCCAGTTTTTGAACCACAGCTTACAGGTTTGAAATGGAAAACCTTTTCACTTGCAATCTTCCATGTTTTATTTTTCCAGTTTCCTCCTAAATCATTGGGGGAATATGGTGACAGCATGCTTGTTGTGTTGTTTTCCTGAACCAGGAAGCTTCTGTGCATGTCTTCACAGGTGGGGGTTGGACGGTTTCTTTCTTTACAAGCACTGTCTACAGCTGATTGGGTGAGTATAGGTGCCCATCAAGAGCTCAGATGTCAGCCATTCCAGCCAAAACGTCAGGGTTCCATTGGCAAGGAGAGGGGTTCTGTGCGTGTCCTGCGCTTTAGCCCTGTGATGACTGTTTCAACAGACTGTTAAAGCAGATTGCATAGCAGGGGTCCCCTCGGACCATGAAGTTGCACAGCATCTCTTGACTGGTGATGCTGGTCCTGTGTTTATAAGTCGGTGTTCCGTTAGGGAGGAGCTCGATTTGGTAGCTACTGGGCGAGCCAGCACCTATGAGGTAGGGAAAGGTTCAGCAAGAAGACGTCCCCTCTTTGACCTGTGACCTGTCATGGAACACACAGCTGAGCTCTCATCTTGTCTGCATGCAGCCTCGTTCTACGAATAGGCCACCAGATACCTTTCCATTCTCTCCTCGAATATTGAGTGACCTTGGAAATAGCCTAATCTGTCTTGGCACATTTGAAGATAGAGAAAACAAGTGGAGGAGACAGACCTGCTGGTTCCTGCTGTCGATCAGAGGCTCGAATGAAAGCTTATTATGAGCTGGAGAGATGTGTCAGACACGGTGTCAAGGGTGGATAAACTCAAAACAGACCCTGGCAGCAGGGAGAAGTGATGACAACGGCAGCAGCAAGACACACACCGCAGAAGCCACTCTTTGGGTGAGTTTATTCTGCGTGTTTGGCCATTTCTCCCCAGTCACGGGAGGCTACACGAGAGAGACGTTTCCTAGAAATCAATCATCTGGTTACTCCAGTTCCCTCATTGGATAAAATGAGGCCAAGAGGGATGAAGTAACTGCCCACGATCCCACAGGGAGTTTGCAGCCCCGTAGGGGCGCTCGCACCGTGTCCGAGCCGACTGAAATCCAAGTTCCTTCTGCCGCTTTCTTCAGCTTCTCCCCCTTGCCCAGCGCTAGGTCTCAGGGTCCTGGCGTTAGACTGTGCAGTGTGAAGACCCTGGCTCCAAGCAGACCAACACAGTTCTAGAAAGAGCCCCAAACCAAAGACAGACCCACATGAGTTCAAGTCGCTGACACTTATCGGACACGTGAGTCGGTCTTTCCACTTTACCTGCCTGAAACTTACATCCTCATTAAAAAAAAAAAAAAAGGACATACTAATGCTGTTCACCTTGCTTGTCTGGGAGGATGTGATATTAAAATCAGCCCATGGACACACTTGCAGGTGCCCGTTATGATGCATGTTCTCCCAGAGGAGTCATCTCTGAGTCTATTCATATCTAATAATGCTGCAGCCAGAAGTAGTTAATCAGATAGTCCTAGCAAGCCCAGGCCCCAGAGCCATGCACTGTGATTAGAAGGAGTGGCATGGGACTCCCCTGGCGGGCTAGTGGTTTACACTCCACACTTCCACGATAGGGGGTGCGGGTTCAGTCCCGGGTCGGGGAACCAAGATCCCGCGTGCCACGTGGTGCAGAAAGTAAACAAACAAATAAATGTATATATGGATGTGTGTGTGGTGTGTGATGGAACTTAAAAAAAAATAAGAAAAAGGGAGTGGGGAAATCATCAGGGTTCTCTAGAGAGATGGAACCAATAGGATGTATGTATCTAGAGAGAGAGATTTATTTTGAGGAATTGGCTCATGTGATTGTGGGAGGCTGTTGAGTCCCAAGTTTGCAGGCCAGGCTGGCAGGTAGGCTGGAGACGCAGGCAGGAGTTAATATTGGAGCTTGAATCCCGAGGCAGTCCGGAAGGCGGAATTCCTCCATTCTTGCAGAACCTCGGTCTTCTCTCTTCCGGCCTTCAGATAACTGTATGACGCCCACTTGCATGATGGAGGGTGAGCTGCTGAACTTAGCGTCTCCTGATTTCAGTGTTAATTACATCTAGGGAATTCCTTCACAACAGCATCTAGACCGGCGTCTGACGCAAAGCTGGGTACCGTGGCCCAGCCAAGGCGACACAGCAGATGAACCACCACAGGTGGAGATTTCCAAAGTCTGGAGCGTTTGGGGAATGGAGCGTGGGCCTCCTGAAAGGGAAGGAAGAGAGAGGTGGCGTAGAAGTACAGGGCCGGAGGAGCCAGCAAGGCTCAGCTGCAGCATGTCGGGCCTGTCCTGAAGCACTCGTTTGGCTGAGAACCAGCCTTTATCTTACGGCCCTGGGACAAGTCAGGTTCTCGCTTCTCATCTCTGATCAGAGAAAGCGCAAAGGAAAGGGAGCGAGGGGGCGCCCCCTTGCTGTTCCCCAGTACCTTCCATCCGTTACTGGCTCCCTCCCGTTCCCTTTTCCCACCCTCTGCCGCACCAGTGGCAACCCGCCAGAGGGCCGTACCACCTTTGAAGGCCTCCTCTGTCTGTGGGAGGAAGAAGGCTTGATCTCAGTGTCACACTGCAATTGTCATTTCCTTGGAAGGTCACAGGCTCTGTTGATTTCTGATTCTTTTTTTGTGTAGCCGATTCCAAACAACAGTTGCTTACGTTGTAGATTAGATGAGTGGATGGTTAAAAGGGGGAAGCAGGTCTGGGCATCCTTGTCAAAGGGGAGAGAAATTGACACTTTCTTTAAGAGTGCCGCCACGTGTATGATTCTGTGTAGCACGTATTGCCCACCCATCACGGCTTTGCATGACCCTCCCCCTCTTCCCCCTGTTTCTACCTTCTTTCTCCCCTTGCTTCCTTCCTCCTTCCTTTCTCCTCCCCTCCTTCCTTCCGTGAATGTTTATTGAGTGCGTACTATGTGCCAGGCCACTGGGCAGTATAACGGTGTAACAGTAGTGAGCAAAATAAACAGAGACCTGTCATCACGGAGCTTCAGTTTTGGAGAAAGGGTGGCAGAGACAGTTGTTAAACACATAAAGTCACAAGTAAATAGTCATAAAGCACGGCAGGTGCTATGAAGGAAAGGTTTTGAGGCCATGGGGCCCTTCGGCAGGGGGACTTGATCTAGTCCATGTTGTGGAGGAAGGAAGAGAAGGTGGCGTTAAAACTGAGAGCAGAAGGAAGGGAAGAGTTTTTTAGGTGGAAAGAAGGGCTAGAACATTACAAGGGAGTGAGAAGTATGTGCCGAAGCCCTGATGTGGAAGGGAGCTGTTCCTACATGTGGGACAGCAAGGACGCCAGAGAGAGCGCGTGGGGAGTGGTGAGGGCAGTGGAGATGGGTGGACAGGTGGGTAGGGTAGAGCTACGCCCTAAAGACCACCAGCCTGACGCGTGGAGAACAGGTGGTTGGCGCTGCAGTGCAGCCAGTGAGAATGATGACTTGGACCTGGGTGATTTCAATGGACATGGAGACAAATATTTGGAATCCAGAGAAATTTAGGAAGGAAAAGCAGCTCAACTATTTAACTAGCTTCATGACGTTGGACAAGGAAGTCGGTTAACTACCTTGACCTCTGTTTCCTGCAGAGCACAGTGGTGCTCATATTACCTGCCCTACTTTCTTTGTCCCCAGAGATTTTTCTCATGTCTTCTGGATATAATTCACCCTGCCAAGCATGGGGCACAGGAAATGAATAGTCACTGGGCTGTGTCCCTGGGGGAGTCACAGTCTATGGAGGAGCAAGTGATTGTCATAAAGTATGACAGGTGCATAATCCTGGTGAACAGGCAGATTGAAGAGAGCCAGAGAAGGGTACCTACCTGTCTTTGTGAGACCAGGGAGGACTTCCAGGAGGAGGTGATGTCTCATTCAACCATGAAAGGATGAGTAGGAGCTTGCCAGGTGAAGGCTGGTAGAAAGAGTAGAGAAAAGGACATTTAGAAGTGAGGTAATACCTGAGAGCAGTGGTTCTTACCAGGGACAATTCTGTCCCCAAATGTCTGAAGACATTTATGATTGCCACAGCTGGAGCGGATACTACTGACAGATAGTGGTCAGAGGCCAGAGATCATGCTAAACATCTCACAGTTCACAGGACAGTCTCCCAAATACACAAAGAAGTATCAGTACCTAGCCCCAAATGTCAACTGTGCCGAGGTGGAGAAACTCTGCTTTTTAAGATAATTGCTGGAATAATACATGTGAAAAGTCTTAGCAAATTAGACAATTCTGTATACGTAAGAAGTCCCTTAACATTTCCTAATCCTTTATGACATTGTTATCAAGTGTGACTGAAGAGTGAAAATGACTGTTTCTAATGCACGAAAGCCTATACGTCAGGACTCGTACTTTATCATTGTGCCCGTATGGTCTGTTGAGAGGCAGGGATGACGTCATGGAGGAATGGGGCAAGAGTGCAGGAGAGTGAAGTCCCACTTAGGCGGGTGTGGAGTCTGATGCCGGCTGGGTGACCTTCTAGGCTGTGGGAGTTGCCAGGCTCAGTTTGATAGGTAATCCCACCTGCTTGCATGTGCAGAGAGGCCGCTAAAACCCGTTACTCTCTGCCCTCATTTCTCAGCGTCAAGTCCCAAATAAAATGAAGCCCAGAATGACCTAAAATAAGGCGTAATCATCGGATGCTTTCATTTCTCCCTCCTTTTCCTGAGGAATACTCGAGTTTCTTGGTGTTAGGCTGAGTTCACTTCATCCAAGTTCAGCCTCCTTAAAGGTGGGGAGCGAGGAGAGGTGGAGATCACGCTGTCTTGTCAGGAGTACTGTTGAATTGGAGGACTCTGTAGATTTTTGAGAGGACTGGAGTATTTTAGACAATACAATGACAGTAACCACACACTTAAAAACAAAAAACAAACCGATTTTCTAAGGCCAAGTAATAGAATGCCACGTGTAACCTGAATGCTCTCTGGTTCCGTGAAATTACATTTCTCAGATCTGAAACCACCAGGATTAGAGAAGAGTGTGCTTCTGACTGTCTGAAATGAAATTTACTTTGCTTTACGGAATGCCTAGCTTTGAGCTCTGTGGTTTCTTTGTAGATATTTCAAACCTACGTCCAGCCCCTTGTTTCCAGGGGAGGGTGAATGTGGCTCTGAGTAATCTTTGATAGGCGTCTCAGTAGATGGCGTGCCTTGTGCTGTTTGGTATCTGTTCCTTCGAATTATTGAATTATTTCTGCGTGTCTGACGATAATCTCCCTATTCTTAAAATCATTTAATGACCCTCTATTTTCCATTTAATTAAGCACAGACTCCTTAGCCTGTGTTAAAGATATGGGTTGCAAGCAACGGAGTATGACGCAAGCAAAGGCGGTAGCTGAGTAAACCAAAGGAGGAGACAGATAATGAAGCCTCGGGAATGGTAGGACCCAGGGATGCCCCAGGGGTCTCAGAGGCCAGAGCTCATGGCCTGCTCTCTAGAAGAGTGCCAGCAAGTGACTCAGGTCCAGCCGCTCGCGGTGGTTGGGTGTCTGAAGACCACTTGGATTCCCAGAAGAGAGAATCTGATTGGTCCAGCCTGAGTCAAGGGCCTTGCCCTCCACCTTGAACCAATCACTGTGGTCAGGTAGAGGTACTAGGTTGGGCTTAGCTGGGTCACATGGTACTCTGGCATGTGTTAGCAGCGGAAGAGAAGATGACGGGGGCCACAAGCAAGGCCGCTACCAACTGATACTCAGTGTTCTCCACGGCTCACCCAGGCCAGGTGATAGATAGACACCCAGTACGTCTACTCTGTTCTTCTACTACATGTATTTTGTTCTTTATCAAACCTGAACTCTGATTTGGGACATATTCCTGCCTTTGATAACATCCCTACTCCGTACCTTTGTCCATAATGTTTACATTTCCCCACAACGTGGTTCCTCTCCAAAGCATCATGGTCAAGTGCTGTCTCCTCTCTAGAGCCCTGCAGATTCCAGTTGCAGCTGGTTGGTTTTGCACGTTTTGAACTCCTGCAGCCTTTGTTTCTTGACGCTCCAGTCGTGGGTGTGAGGTGTGGTAGAACTGGCAGAATGGGGCAGGATGGATGACTCACTGGCCACCCCCCGCTACACACACGGTGCGGGGGTCCTCTGGACAGTGTAGCCTCTGAGGGACCGGATCAGGAATGTAACAGAGAGGGGAGTTCTGGTCAGAAAAGAGGGCGGTGTAGGTGAGGGGTTAGGTGGTTAAGCGTAGAAGGCAGTGTAGATGAGAGTCAGACAGGCCTGCATTTGAAGCTGTCTCTGCCACATTCTGACCATGGCACACGGACTTTATCTTCATGGCCCCTCCCTGTGCCTCATTTCCTACCTACTGAATAGACAGCAGACGCTAACCTCAATGATTTGTGTACATGTAAAGGGTGGGGCACAGAGCCCAAGGCATAGTGTGGAAATTGGAAATTAGAAGCTTTGATTTCTTAGACCAACGAGTTGTTAAAGTGTAAATTATAATTGTAAAAAGCAAACAGATCAGAAACCTTTGTGAAATCCAAAATACGTTGGGCTAATCTTGCCTTTCTCACTGAAAATAAGGAAGAAAATGTTAGAGAGTTTTCATCCCTAAGTACTGTATAAAAAAAGGACCAGGTGGGGCAAAACCTTCAAAGAATAACTGCACGTTTTCTTATCCTCAATGTAATATTTTCTCCTTCATTTTAATGAGTTAATGAGACAGAGCAAACCTGAAGTATCAGATTAACCATTTAAACATGTAAATTGTTTGGCAACTTCATTTGTTTGCTTAAAATTATAAAACATATTTGTCATAGGAAATCGGCTTTATTCCCCCAAGCTATAAAATGAACTTAGCGGTCTTATTTTAACTTAGCCCACTGTTACACGTATCATGGAGATATTGTTGCTAATCAGAAAAAAGGGAAAGAAAAGAAGCCCTTAGGTTTCTAGAAACACTAGGTCTAAGTTTTCTAGAAACACTAGGTCTAAGTTTTCTCTTTTAGGCAAGTAATGGTAAGTAAATGAAGAAGGGCCTTTAATAGATTCCTGTCAAAATACAGCGTGTATTAGTCAGCTCGGACCATCGTAACAAAACACCAGAGACTGGGTGGCTTAAACAACAGACAGTTATTTTCTCACAGTTCTGGAGGCTGGAAGTCCAAGGTCAAGTTGCCAGTGGGGCTTGATTTCCGGTGAGCACCCTCTTTCTGGCTTGTAGGCAGCCCCTCTCGCTGTGTCCTCACATCCAGAGAGGGACAGAGAGTGAGAGGAGTTTTCTTATGAGAACACGAATCTTGTCAGATCAGAGCCCCACCCTTAACCACAATCACTTCCTTAGAGGGCCCATCTCCAAATGCAGCCACATGGGAGATGAGGGCTTCATGGGAATCTTGTGGGGGACACGTTCAGCCCATAACACCTCCCAAAGGCTCGTTTGTTCATGATAGTAAACGGTCAGTGTTGATTAAGTGGCCCTGATGTTGCCGAGCAGTGGATGTTCAGGTGTAAGTCCTCTTGATCCGCGGTGACAGCAGGGGTCCAGATAAGCAGTCCCATCTCAGTGCATCTTTAGGTCTCCATGGAAACATCATCCTCAGGAAAGCCTTCCACGCACCCCTGATTGGCTTTGGCTCCCCTGTTATTCACTTTCACAGTGCTCTGAACCTCCCCTCCATGGCACCGATCCCTGTTTGTAGTGAATTAATGGCCATCTTCCTTCCCCGAGAGGCCTGCAGTCTCCCTTCTGGGAGCCGACAGGGAGACTGTTGGACATCAGCAAGAGGTTTGCACCCTAACAGAGCAGGGGTTTTCATCTTAGCAGCTATACAAGGAAACCCACGCCCAAACCGAGGTGAATACACTAACACCAGCATAGCTGGCGTGCAGGTGCACGCTGGGGGCACGTGGAGGCCTCAGTTCAGGCAGCACCCAGGAGAGGGACTGAGGTCATGGGCAGTCTACTGTCCTGGTCAGGATGGTGGCTCTGGTGCCAGATGGGGCCAGCTGGCTGAGGGAGGGCACGGGAGTTTCTAGTTTGGGAGAACTGACTCGGCTGGTTGTGTGTCTTTTGTGTCACCAAGAGCCCGTGCTTTGGGTTGTGTTGACTTGTGTCTTTGCGTATCACCCTCCTTGTTCAGAGCCCACCCTTTTGTACCCCTGATTCTGATGCTGAGTGTAGGGACTCAGCAAATGTTTGCTGAACTGTATGGAATCGATCAGGTGGCTTTGAAAGGAAGGTCGAAAGCTTCCCTGGGATTCCAGATCAGCAACAAGTGAATGTCTTCTTAGGATCCCTCGAAGGAGCCGTTTCCTCCCATTTTTGGTTACATCTTCCAGTTCTAGAAGAAAGCCTCGAACCCCACGTCTAGACCTTAAAAGGAAGGAATATCCCACAGCGTTGGTTTTCAGGTGTCAGTGTGCCGTCAGGGTAATCTGAAGCCCTGGGTCCCACTCCCAGAGAATGTCATTCACTCCAGGAATGGACCCCAGAGGAGTGCCTTTTTCATAAGCACTCGGGTGGTCAGAGGTAAGCCATCTGGGAGCTACACCTGGAATTCTCAGCACCCCGTTACCTGAGGAGCCTGGCAAAGCGTAGGTCTGGGGAGGGAGGCGGAGATTCTGCATTTCTCGCAAGCTGCCAGAAGGGAGATGCAGCTGGTCCACACACCACACTCTGAGCGGCCAGGACACAGAAAAGTCACTAACGTGACGGTTGCGTTAGGGCGCTGGAGTCAGACAGTCACGGGTTTGAATGCAGCTTCCCCACTTCCTCATGTGACCAACCTCTCCCAATCCCTGAATCCTTGCGTCTCACATGGGAATAGGTGCAGGGCTTAAATGGGACAGTAATAGACATAAAACATTCGTTACCTTGCCCGACATGCCATTCATTCTCCATGAATGTAAGCTACCCCAGTGTGTTATTATTAACACTAAATCCTGCTACTTCAATGCAAATTAGTCAGAGACATTTGTTTTATAATCTCCGTCATTTTCCCCCACTCGTTTCACCTCTGTGAGGATTTGAGATAATGTTTCCGTTCCTATCATACAAGACATCTGGAAGATAAGAAAAAGGAATCTGTCCCCTACTGGATAGCCAGCCCATGCAGTGCCGTGAACACAACACATCCTTAATAAGATGTCACATTAATGACCATCACAACATCTGGATGAGGGGCAGCTGATCTCAACTGTCTCCAGATGTTGGCCATTATGTGTACAGAGCTGGTGACCCAGAGCTGGGTTGATGTGATTCAAAACTGAAAATCCCCACAGTGAAAGTTTCAGCCCCCGCAGGTAGGCTGTTTGACATCTTGGGAAATAGCAGCCTAGGGATTGGACCAAGTGCTTGAATTTCAGCTGCTTGCTACATGCATTCCAAGCGTTCCTAGTGACGTAGGAGCCCATTGTTCTGTCCCACGTTTGTTCAGAGCATCTTTAAGGTTCTTCTTGGAACCAGACAAAGTCCCCAAGGGCAGGGTGATGTTTACTTGATGGGCAAATATTGTAGCGTAATGGTTAAGCCCTTAGTCTTTGTCTTCATAAAGAGCTGGACTACAGCCCTTTACGCCTGTGTGACATGGGTTCACTGCCTAACCTCTCTGAGTCCGATTTTCCTCAGAGCACCACTGCTGGGACCACTGCTGTTGGTGACCTTAATGTCATGTGCCCCGTTCTTGTAGGTGAAGCCATAGTGAAGAACTATTCCGTGCAGGTGAACTGCACGGAATAGTCTGAGCCATAATTTGGTAACTGGCCATAATTTGGCCATAATTATGGATTTGAGCCATAATTTCACGTCTTTGGGACTTGTTTGACTCACAGCCTAAATTCACATTTAAAATTTAATTTTCACCATAGACTGCAAGTGTTAGAGTGAAAAGAACTGATGATTTTTATTTTCTTTTAAGACTGGCATACGTGGGCTCCCCCAGTCATATGTAGTAACTCTGGGAAGGGGAAGAAAGGTGTTTTGGAGATGATAGAGGCTATTTCAACTCTCAGATACAAGGAAAACTCAGGGCGCTTTCATGCATGCCATTACATCTGACCATTGGCTTTATTCTGCCTTTTCTTTTTTTTTTTTTTTTTCAGATGAGAAGCTGAAGCACAGGGATAGCAAATGTCTTCTCCAAAGAGAAGATAGGTAGTGAGTGGAATTTGAATCCATTTAATCTGATCCCAAAGAACATGCCTTGAAATGGCCCTGTACCAATTATCACACAATCCCTTCTCACAAGACATTAATTTTTTGAACTCATAAAAGAGTCAGAGTCCAGTTAATTCCAGGAGCAGGAATCTATTTTTCTGCCTACAGTAACTGGATGAATTCGATGTTATGTGTGGAAAAATCTATTTATGTTATATGTACTTGATATTGACATTACAATCAATGTCTAATTACAATTAATGTCTGTTGTCCCGATTATTTTGCAAACACCATGATCTACATGAAAAGCCTTTGTCACTGTAATAGTAAGAGCCAGTTTCTATGATTTATAATCCCCAAATGGTGTGTCTGATGAGCCAATCAAAGAGGGAAACTACCGAGTGTTTCGGCTTATAAGGTCTAGGACTTGCAGACATACCAGCAGAATCCCATATAGCATACCTCGACTGGTTAATTAATTGATTCATTCACATTCATTTTTTTCTCTGTTGGAAAATCTCATTTTCATTTTTTGCATCTTCCATAAATATCTTGAGCTTGACTGAGTGGACGACTACCTCCTTCTAGACTCTGGAAACTTACATCTTCACTGCTCTGGGGCTGTTTTCTCGCTCCATATGGTACACAGCTGCTCACAATGATTGCTAGCTGGTGGGTGCAGTGAAATGGGATTCATTTAGTAAATGCTCACTGGCGTTTCTACGCCTGTGTCAGGGCCGTACTGACACTGGAAATATAGACGTGAGTAAGACGGTAGTGGAATAGATGACAGCTGTTACGGACTGAATTGTGTCTCATCAAAATTCACATGTTGACGTTCTGACCCCCCAGTGTGACTGTATAGAGATAGAGCCTTTAAGGAGGTAACTGAGGTTAAACGAGGTTATGAGGGCAGGGCCCTAATCCAATAAGAACGTATCTTATAAGAAGAGGAAGAGACACCAGAGATCTCTGTTCCCACGCACGCGCAGAGGAAAGGCCAGATGGAGACACAGTGAAAGCCAGGAAGAGAGGGCTTACCAGTAACCAACCCTGCTGGCATCTTGATCTTGGCATCAGCCTCCAGAACTGTGAAAAGATACATGTCTGTTGTTTAAGCCCCCTAGCCTGTCCTGGCGGCCTGAGCTGACTCTGACGGTAGCCGCTTACTTTCAGGCGGGCTCTGGGTGAGCCATGGGACTGGGCGCTGAGGATCGTAGTGATGAATGAGCCATGGTCTCTGCCCCTGACGATTATGCCAGGTGTCCAGGGAGGTGAGTACACGGATGTATTCACACCCCAGAGTGCGGAACAGGCGCCTGCAGGGGGAGAGGAGAGTTGGGAGGAATTCACACAGGTGAATCTGGGGCAGGCCGGAGCAGAAGACGGTGCAAAGCTTTCCCCAGTGCCTTGTTCAAGGTCTGCTCTTGGTCTTGTCTGCCTGACCCTGTGAGTATTTTAAACTTCCTTCCTGGTTGTATCCTTCCAGGCCAAGTCCTGCTTCAGTAAATCCTTTCTGAGGGGTTTAATGATGGCAAGGAATCTAAAAGCCAGGTGCATTTAGCAATTCTGTGTACATAGACATCATCTAAAAAGCTGGATTTCTCCCATTAGAGTTTTATAACTGAAGGTGTTCTGCTTGGCAAGTGAAATTCACCCCCTTTTTTTTTCTTGCCTGAGCAGAAGGGTGACTAGTTTGCTCTTTAATGAGTGCTCAGGAGTTATGACAGGCTGAAGCAGGGTTTCCCTGTGCATGATTTCCTGTGTGAACCAAGCCTTCTGAGTCCTCTAGGCCTGGCTGTGTGGTGCCCAGGGATGCCTGTGTGTCGAGGAACCTGACCTTTGAAGTCGGACAGGCGTGGATAAAGAGTCATGCCTCCATACAGGAGCTGTGTGGCTCCAGGCAAGTTTGGGGATCTCTTAGAGCCCCGGTACACCCATCCGGGAAGGATAATAGTGGCACCCGGAATTAAGTCAGTGATGCAGCTATATAAAATACTGGGCGTAGGGCCTGGTACATGGTAATGGCTCCAGAATCACTTTTGTTGCTTTGTAATTTGGAGGAGACGGGCAGAAATGTAATAGTGACTAGTAAGCAACCTCTGCGACCCAAGGCCTCAAATGTCAATTTATCAATCAATTGAATTTGACCATATCCATTTCCCATGAAATATATGAGGGCGAAACGCAGTAGCATGAACCGCTGTCTGGATCATAGTAGGTGCTCAATAAATTTCACTTTCCAGTTCCTTCTCATTAGGAGCAGGTATGGTCGATACCTTAGCTGCATGGCTTAGCAGTTAGTATTCTTTACTTCCTCCAACCCCAGTGGTTATTCATGACTCTCCATGCATTAACCTCTCATAGTGGGTAAGGAGGGGTTCGTATTATCAAAGCTCTTTTAATGTGACATCTGTGAGCCACATTTGGACATTAAATTTTCAGTGTTATTAACGTTCCAGTTACTTCCAAGTCAAAGGTGATATTGCTGAAAATACAGCCAACACAGGTTTCTGATATAATTCCTTAGTTCAGTGTAGAGACTTGAAATCACCTGGTATCCTCTAGTTAAATCATTAAGGTTAAGGGCTCCCAGGTGGACCTCAAAGCACTCAGTCTGTTCAGGAGCAGGTGAGCAAAAACCATTAAATAAACTGAAACAGAAATGATGGGCTGTGTCGCTTAGTCAGAAAACTTTTATAAACAGTGAGCACCTACTCTGTGCCTCATGAAATCCATTTGCCCTTCAGACATCGGCTCAGGAAAACCATTATTTTCTCGGAAACCTTCCTGGACCACTCTCCCCACAGCTCTAGACACACAGGCGTGTGTGCTCATAGGATGCTGTGCTGCTTCTTAGCGCTGGTCTGTTTACGTGTACACCATTGGATCCTCAGTGCCAAGCAGCTGGGCACATAGTAGGTGTTCAGTACAGACAGGTTATTCGACTGGCCGCATACAGTGAAGTGGGTGCGGATTTACTGTAGGTAAGAACGCTTGATTCTTTGAGGGAAGAAAATTGGTAGCCATAGAGGCTACACCAGGGGATTCTGACCAATAGCAGTTTCACTGCTTCTGACAATGTCAGTTTCCCACAGTGGAATCTTCATATCAGGGGGTGAATACTGAGCAGTGGCTTCTCTCGGTCCAGCAGGCGGTGGTGAGAAGCCTTGCTCCTGCCTCCAGTTCCAAGAGCTGATTAAATGGCAAAATGCAGAGTTGAAAAGGTTTCTGTCCAGTAGGGGGAGCTCTGGCACTTAGTCACATTGATCCCTGTTTAAAAACTTAGGGGTAGATCTTCATAAACGTCTCCTTCTTTTTACAATCACAGAATAGAGATAGGAGGGACCAAAAGTCATCTAGTCCAGCCACTCTGAGAGCAAGAACTCCCTCAAGAACCAAGGTTGCTCTCTCTATTATATCCCCTTCCCTTCCTTTCTCAGACATATTTATTGAGCACCTACTGTGTGCTGGGCAGAGAGGTTATAAAGATGAACAAGGTGATCATGAACTCTCCCCTTTTTCTGCTTACAGCCTCACTTGATTACCTCCCCAAACCGGGCAGCTCCTTACTCCTTGAGGATTCTCCACTCTTGGGCTACTCTGAAGGCTCAAATGTTCTTTGCATTGAATCAGAAAGTCTTCCCTGATACCTTCTATCTTTGATTCCTGTTTGTGTCTCAGAATTGTACCTAGAACATTATGAGTGCTGCCTCTGGGCCTTCTGTCCCCTGAGTTCCCTTCAGATATTTGAAGGAGAGGGATTGAGCCTCTTTGAGTCATTAATTTTCATCCTTGTTCAGTCCTGACTTTGGATTATTGTTGCAGGAGGGGGGACCCCTTCCAGGGCCCAAGAGTGGGCTCTTGTCTAACTCTCAGAAATGAGTTGTCTGAGGAGACACACATGCTGACAAAGCAAGAGACTTTATGTGAAAGGGGCCCCCGGAATGAGAGCAGCAGGGTAGGGGAACCCAGGGGAACTGCTCCACCATGTGGCTCGCAGTCTCGGGTCTTATGGGAATGGGGTTAGTTTCCGGGTTGTCTCTGGACAGTCACTGTGACTCAGGGTCCTTCCTGCTGCACGTGCCAAGATGGATTCCGGTGAGAAGGATTCTGGGAGGTTGGTAGGACATATGGACTGACGTCTCCTCTCTCCTTTTGACCTTTCCCGAATTCTTCAGGTTGGCGGTAGCTTGTTAGTTCCGCGTTCCTTACCAGGACTGCTGTTGTAAGAGAACTCATGCAAGTGGTTACTATGGTGTCTGGCCAGGGCGGGCGGTTTCTGTCAGTGGTTCCCCTAACGTTATGAACCCTCCTTTTGGTGAGTGAGGTGGGCAGGGAATAGGCAGGAGGTGAGGGGCCTTCATACTTAAGCTTCTCTTGTAACGCTCTGAGTCCTCTTCCCTCTGCCAAGATTTCTATCTTGAGTTCAGAGTTCTGTGATCTTGCTGGGGCTGGGCATAGCCAAACCCCATCTAATCCATCTGTTTCCTCTGAGGTATTGGGGACTAAGTGGGGACACTGCCCTGGGAGATGAGCAGCTTAAAAGGATAGTGTAGGGGGTGATCAGCTGGACCCAGGCAGTGCTGTGTCTTCTGTTTGGTAAAAATGTCCTTCACTGGAAAGAAAAGAACCAAACCAGAGTTGGGAATCCCCACCCAAGCAGGTAAGGAATCAACAAGAGAACACCTGGCTGGGCCATGCCTGTGGCTGCTACTTAAAAAATTTGTGAGTTTGAACGAATAAATGAATCAATAAATCAATTAACATATTCCAAACTTCCTGATCCTGAAAAACTACGTTTCTAGGTTCTGCCGCTAATGTAGACAAATCTTTTGGTACCCTCTGAGGAGCTATGGAAAATGAGAAGAGTGCCAGAGATGAGATAAGCAAATATGTTGTGATTAAAAAAAAAAGCTGTTGACTAGCCGTCCTTGATATCAGCTTCATATGGAATAGATTTATTAATGGGGAAGATCTTAAGTATTAGCAAATCTGGGGGCGGCAAAGAGGTTTCAGCTGGTGTGCCAGTTCTGGCCTAGTGATAATGCCTGTCCATTGAGAAGAATTGTGACACTTAATTTTGTCTCAGTGGAAAATGATTGATTAGTGATGTCTGCCTCGGGTCTAGGAATGGAGCTTGGTGGCACACATGGCAGGGATTTGCTATCCCTGAGGCTTCCAATGGCCCCTCTTCTCATAGGAGGGAAGAGTCTTACTTAAAGTCACACAGCAGGTTAGTGGCGAGGGCTAGCCAGATGGAGTATCTAAGTGTCTTGACTCAATTCGAGTGCTTATTTCTGTCTCGTTGCCCCCTTCCTCTACGTGACTGTTAGTTGAAGACCCCTCTTGTGGGGGGACAGAAGCAGTGGGTAGAGAACTTTGTCTACCACAACCCTGAAGTAGGTGCTGTATTGATGTTGCCCAGCAGTGTTGCAGAGTTTCTAAGGAGTGCAGTGCCCTGTGTTTCTTTTCTCACTGATTTTTATATTTTTGTGATGAGAAGTCTTAGGGCTTCCTCTCTTAGCAGCTTTCATATATACCATACAGCAGTGGTAATTGTATTTATCAAGTTGTACCTGACCTCCGTAGTACTTATTTCTCTTATAACTGGAAGTTTGTCCCTTTTTGACGGCCTTCATCCAATCCACCCTCCCGCCACCGCCTCTGGAAAACTCAAATCTTACCTTTTTCCATGAGTTTGTTTTGCTTGTGAAGTATAATCAGCCTCCAACACTGTTAGTTCCTATTTCACAAACAGTGATTCGAAATTTCTGTACATTTCAAACCAATCACTGTAATAAGTTTAGTGACGATGTCACCATACAAAGATATTACTTAGTCATTGACTGTATTCTGCACACTGTACGTTTCATACCTGCGACTCACTTACTTTACAACTGGAAGTCTGTACCTCTAGATCTTCCTCAGCTATTTTTTTTCCTCCCCGACCCCCGTCCCCTCCGGCAACCACCTGTTTGTTCTCTGTATCTGACTTGGTTTCTGTTTTGTTATATTTGTTGTGTTTTTTAGATTCCACATGTAAGTGAAATCATACAGTATTTAGAAGACACCTTGTTTTCTTTCTGTCTCAACAGAAGCCATGTCTCTGGGAGGGGCTTTGCGAAGACGACAGTGGTCTAGAAACAGCACTGGGAATCTTCCCTCCTTTTCCTTCCTTCTACCAGCTTTCATTAATATCTACTTTGTGTAAGGACACCGGATTACCGGGGGAACTTACATGGAATAGGTGGGGAATTGGGGTTGCTATCGTACATCCATAAGGTCACCAAGAATTTCAGGGATACCATGTTCAGTTGTTGTTTGTTTAGTTTTTTGAGGGGCAGTTGCTTTTATCCCCCCACCCCCAAATTATTTGTTAAGTTAAATGGGCTAAACAACAAGGACCTACTGTATAGCACAGGGAGCTATACTCAATATCTTATAGTAACCTATAGTGGAAAAGAACCTGAAAAAGAATATATATATGTGTGTGTGTGTGTGTGTGTGTGTGTGTGTGTATATATATATGTATATATATATATAAACTGAATCACTTTGCTGTACACTTGAAACTAACACAACATTGTAAATTAAGTTTACTTCAATAAAAAAGCATACATTAAAAAAATATAGAACAAGCAAATAAAACTTCCTATACTTAAGATGGTTAACAAACTGTGTGAATTTACAATCATAAAAGGGAAAGTTCAATGGGGGCTGGTATTTGGGTTAAAACTAATCAGAAGCTTCCTTGGCATGTACGCCCCAGCCCTTTTTACTTTGTATGAGTTGCTTACTCTCTCTGTGCCTCAGTTTTCTCATCTGTAAAAATGGTACCCACCTCCTACATTGCTGTGAGCATGAAATGAGTGGTTATATGTAAAGCATTTACATCAGTGCCTATTACATAGTAAGGGTGACTACAAGGTAGCTATTATTGCTCTGCCGGTTTGGGTTATCTACTCCTGTGACTTGTTTTTGGCCTTCTCATTTTCTATTTTTAAAACAATTTGTGCCATGACATGCCCTGAGGATAGCATGTACAGCTACAAGTCGAAACAGGCCTATTGGGAAGAAAAAGACTTCACCTCTTGCTGAAGCTGAGGATTTAAAACCCTCGAGATACACCTTCTAAATCAGGAATCAAAATATTTAATTTCTTGGTAGTGCAGCCACAGAGTGCAGTAAGTACTTAGTAAAATAGAATCAATAGCAGAACGTTGGAATTCTAAGGGTCCCAAAGCTTGGTTTGAATGACTCTGTGTATATTTTGAAGCGCCAATCGTGCTGTGAAAGGTTTCTCTACCCGGCAGATAATGAAGTGATAAGAGAGCTTTCTGACTGCCAAGCACGGGTTATCATGAGGGTGCAGATTACCGGAGGGGAGCTTGGCCGTATCTGCTGCAGGCACTGCCTGGGTAAATGTTGTACTGTGTAGGCGGCTGGCACGTTGCCAGTTGATTCTCAGGGTGTTGAGATGGCCTCGGCTGATGGAATATTGATCTCAGGCCTGTATGTTTCAATGGCATTCAGGAGTGAGTTGCAATAAAACAAGTTCCTATTTAGTTTTCTAGATAGTTGCCATCCTGTTAATTTCTCTTTGTATGTAACTTTCCCTTCCATTCTCAGAAAACTACAGGTTACCTTTCTTATAAGAGGGACCTTTGTGGAACTAGGGGAAAATGTGTTGAGAGAAATACATCAGGCCTCCAATATTCTGTCTGTGAGCCCTGCTAGGAATAGAAAGACTCCAGGGCAGTGAGGATTTTCAAGCCAGGTTGTAACCAACGCAGTGTGTTCACTAGATGGGCTCATAACTGCAGTGAGATATTTCAAATGTTAGGTAATCAAATCTGTTGCAGGACGAAGAGTTTAAACTTCCAAATTAGGTGTAATACACCGTCACGGTGTCTTTGAGACCCCTGAGGTGGGGCCGAGCTGAGTGAATTAGAAGCAAGCTTCGCTTTGTTTTCTGGTGTACAATCAATTAAGCAATTTCCAGAAGCAATGGCACAGTGGCATTTTACTTAGTTTTTTGTGTTTTTTTTAAACATTTTTATTGGAGTATAAAATTGCTTTACAGTGGCATGTTAGTTTCTGCTTTATAACAAAATGAATCAGTTATACATATACATATATCCCCATATCTCTTCCCTCCTGTGTCTCCCTCCCCCCCACCCTCCCTATCGCACCCCTCTAGGTGGTCACGAAGCACCGAGCTGATCTCCCTGTGCTATGCGACTGCTTCCCCCTAGCTATCGATTTTACATTTGGTAGTGTATATATGTCCATATATACACTACCACTCTCTCACTTTGTCCCAGCTTACCGTTCCCTCTCCCCGTGTCCTCAAGTACATTCTCTAGTAGGTCTGTGTCTTTATTCCCGTCTTGCCCCTAGGTTCTTCATGACCATTTTATTTTATTTATTTATTTTTTTAGATTCCATATATATGTGTTAGCACACGGTATTTGTTTTTCTCTTTCTGACTTACTTCACTCTGTATGACAGACTCTAGGTCCATCCACCTCACTACAAATAACTCAATTCGTTTCTTTTTATGGCTGAGTAATATTCCATTGTATATATGTGCCACATCTTCTTTATCCACTCATCTGTCGATGGACACTTAGGTTGCTTCCATGTCCTGGCTATGGTAAATAGAGCTGCAATGAACATTGTGGTACCTGACTCTTTTTGAATTATGGTTTTCTCAGGGTATATGCCCAGTAGTGGGATTGCTGGGTCATATGGTAGTTCTATTTGTAGTTTTTTAAGTAACCTCCATACTGTTCTCCGTAGTGGCTGAACCAATTCACATTCCCACCAGCAGTGCAAGAGTGTTCCCTTTTCTCCACACCCTCTCCAGCATTTATTGTTTGTAGATTTTTTGATGATGGCCATTCTGACCGGGTGAGATGATACCGCATTGTAGTTTGATTTGCATTGCTTGAATGATTAATGATGTTGAGCATTCTTTCATGTGTTTGTTGGCAGTCTGTATATCTTCTTTGGAGAAATGTCTGTTTAGGTCTTCTGCCCACTGTTGGATTGGGTTGTTTGTTTTTTGATGTTGAGCTGCATGAGCTGCTTGTACAATTTGGAGATTAATCCTTTGTCAGTTGCTTCATTTGCAAATATTTTCTCCCCTGCTGAGGGTTGTCTTTTCATCTTCTTTATGGTTTCCTTTGCTGTGCAAAAAGCTTTTAAGTTTCATTAGGTCCCATTTGTTTATTTTTGTTTTTATTTCCATTTCTCTAGGAGCTGGGTCAAAAAGGATCTTGCTGTGATTGATGTCATAGAGTGTTCTTCTGCCTATGTTTTCCTCTAAGAGTTGGATAGTGTCTGGCCTTCCATTTAGATCTTTAATCCATTTTGAGTTTATTTTTGTGTATGGTGTTAAGGAGTGTTCTAATTTCATTCTTTTATATGTTACTGTCTGGTTTTCCCAGCACCACTTATTGTAGAGGCTGTCTTTTCTCCATCGTATTCTCTTGCCTCTTTTATCAAAGATAAGGTGACCATATGTGCGTGGGTTTATCTCTGGGCTTTCTATCCTGTTCCATTGATCTGTATTCCTGTTTTTGTGCCAGTACCATACTGTCTTGATTACTGTAGCTTTGTAGTGTAGTCTGAAGTCAGGGAGCCTGATACCTCCAGCTCCATTTTTCTTTCTCAAGATGGCTTTGGCTATTCAGGGTCTTTTGTGTTTCCATACAAATTGTGAAATTTTTTGTTCTAGTTCTGTGAAAAATGCCAGTGGTAGTTTGATAAGGATTGCATTGAATCTGTAGATTGCTTTGGGTAGGAGAGTCATTTTCACAGTGTTGATTCTTCCAATCCAAGAACATGGTATATCTCTCCATCTGTTTGTATCATCTTTAATTTCTTTCATCAGTGTCTTACAGTTTTCTGAGTACAGGTCTTTTGTGTCTTTAAGTAGGTTTATTGCTAGGTATTTTATTCTTTTTGTTGCAGTGGTAAATGGGAGTGTTTTCTTAATTTCAGTTTCAGATTTTTCATCATTAGTGTATAGGAATGCAAGAGATTTCTGTGCATTAATTTTGTATCCTGCTACTTTACCAAATTCATTGATTAGCTCTAGTAGTTTTCTGGTAGCATCTTTAGGATTTTCTATGTATAGTATCATGTCATCTGCAAACAGTGACACCTTTACTACTTCTTTTCCGATTTGGATTCCTTTTATTTCTTTCTCTTCTCTGATTGCTGTGGCTAAAACTTCAAAACTATGTTGAATAATAGTGGTGAGAGTGGGCAACCTTGTCTTGTTCCTGATTAGTGGAAATGGTTTCAGATTTTCACCATTGAGGATGATGTTGGCTGTGGGTTTGTCATATATGGCCTTTATTGTGTTGAGGTAAGTTCCCTCTATGCCTACTTTCTGGCGGGTTTTTTCATACATGGGTGTTGAATTTTGTCGAAAGCTTTCTCTGCATCTGTTGAGGTGATCATATGGTTCTTCTTCAATTTGTTAATATGGTATATCACATTGAATGATTTGCGTATATTGAAGAATCCTTGCATTCCTGGGATAAACCCAACTTGATCATGGTGTATGATCTGTTTAATGTGCTGTTGGATTCTGTTTGCTAGTATTTTGTTGAGGATTTTTGCATCTATGTTCATCAATGATATTGGCCTGTAGTTTTCTTTCTTTGTGACATCCTTGTCTGGTTTTGGTATCAGGGTGATGGTGGCCTCATAGAATGAATTTGGGAGTGTTCTTCCCTCTGCTATATTTTGGAAGAGTTTGAGAAGGATAGATGTTAGCTCTTCTCTACATATTTGATAGAATTCACCTGTGAAGCCATCTGGTCCTGGGCTTTTGTTTGTTGGAAGATTTTTAATCACAGTTTCAGTTTCAGTGCTTGTGATTGGTCTGTTCATATTTTCTATTTCTTCCTGGTTCAGTCTCGGAAGGTTGTGCATTTCTAAGAATTTGTCCATTTCTTCCAGGTTGTCCATTTTCTTGGCATATAGTTGCTTGTGGTAATCTCTCATGATCTTTTGTATTTCTGCAGTGTCTGTTGTTACTTCTCCTTTTTCATTTCTAATTCTGTTAATTTGAGTCTTCTCCCTTTTTTTCTTGATGAGTCTGGCTAATGGTTTATCAACTTTGTTTATCTTCTCAAGCAGCCAGCCTTTAGTTTTATTGATCTTTGCCATCCTTTCCTTCATTTCTTTTTCATTTATTTCTCATCTGATCTTTATGATTTCTTTCCTTCTGCTAACTTTTGGAATTTTTTGTTCTTCTTTCTCTAATTGCTTTAGGTGTAAGGTTAGGTTGTTTATTTGAGGTGTTTCTTGTTTCTTAAGGTAGGATTCTATTGCTCTAAAGTGCCCTCTTAGAACTGCTTTTGCTGCATCCCATAGGTTTTGGGTCATTGTGTTTTCATTGTCATTTGATTCTAAGTAGTTTTTTATTTCCTCTTTGATTTCTTCAGTGATCTCTTGGTTATTAAGTAGTGTATTGTTTACCTCCATGTGTTTGTATTTTTTACAGATATTTTCCTGTAATTGGTATCTAGTCTCATAGTGTTGTGGTCAGAAAAGATGGTTGATGTGATTTCAGTTTTCTTCAATTTACTGAGGCTTGATTTCTGACCTAAGATGTGGTCTATCCTGGAGAATGTTCCATGTGCACGTGAGAAGAAAGTGTAATCTGCTGTTTTTGGATGGATTGTCCTATAAATATCAATTAAATCTATCTGGTCTATTGTGTCATTTAAAGCTTGTTTTTCCTTATTAATTTTCTGTTTGGATGATCTGTCCACTTGTTGTGTTACTGTCAATTGCCTCTTTTATAGCTGTTAGCAGTTGCCTTATGTACTGAGGTGCTCCTATGTCTGTGCATGTATATTTATCATTGTTATATCTTCTTCTTGGATTGATCCCTTGATCATTATGTAGTGTCCTTCCTTGTCTCCTGTAACGTTCTTTATTTTAAAGTCTATTTTCTCTGATGTAAGGATTGCTACTTCAGCTTTCTTTTGATTTCCATTTGCATGGAATATCTTTTTCCATCCCCTCACTTCCAGTCTGTATGTGTCGCTAGGTCTGAAGTGGATCTCTTGTAGACAGCATATATATGGGTCTTGTTTTTGTATCCATTCAGCCAGTCTGTGTCTTTTGGTTGGAGCATTTAATCCTGTTACATTTAAGGTAATTATCAGTATGTATGTTCTTATTACCATTTTCTTAATTGTTTTGGGTTTGTTTTTGTAGGTCTTTTCCTTCTCTTGTGGTTCCTGCCTAGAGAAGTCCCTTTAGCATTTGTTGTGAAGCTGGTTCGGTGGTGCTGAATTCTCTTAGTTTTTGCTTGTCTGTAAGGTTTTAATTTCTCCGTCAAATGTGAATGAGATCCTTGCCTGGTAGACTAATCTTGGTTGTAGGTTTTTCCATTTCATCACTTTAAATATGTCTTGCCACTCCCTTCTGGCTTGCAGAGTTTCTGTTGAAAGATCAGCTGTTAAATTTACAGGGATTCCCTTGTATGTTATTTGTTGTTTTCCCTTCCTGCTTTAAGTATTTTTTCTTTGTATTTAATTTTTGATAGTTTGATTAATATGTGTCTTGGTGTGTTTCTCTTTGGATTTATCCTGTATGGGACTCTGTGCTTCCTGGACTTGATTAACTATTTCCTTTCCCATATTAGGGAAGTTTTCAACTATAATCTCTTCAAATATTTTCTCACTCCCTTTCTTTTTCTCTTCTTTTTATGGGACCCTACAATTTGAATGTTGGTGAGTTTAATATTTTCCCAGGGGTCTCTGAGGCTGTCCTCAATTCTTTATATTCTTTTTTCTTTATTCTGCTCTGCAGTAGTTATTTCCATTATTTTAATCTTCCAGGTCACTTATCTGTTCTTCTGCCTCAATTATTCTGCTATTGATCCCATAGAGTATTTTTAATTTCATTTATTTTGTTGTTCATCGTTGTTTGTTTGCTCTTTAGTTCTTCTAGGTCCTTGTTAAATGTTTCTTGTATCTTCTCCATTCTATTTCCAAGATTTTGGATCATCTTCACTATCGTTATTCTGAATTCTTTTTCAGGTAGTCTGCTATTTCCTCTTCATTTGTTAGGTCTGGTGGGTTTTTACCTTGCTCCTTCTTCTGCTGTGTGTTTTTCTGTCTTCTCATTTTGCTTATCTTACTGTGTTTGGGGTGTCCTTTTCGCAGGCTGCAGGTTCGTAGTTCCCATTGTTTTTGATGTCTGTCCCTAGTGGCTAAGGTTGGTTCAGTGGGTTGCATAGGCTTCCTGGTGGAGGGGACTAGTGCCTGTGTTCTGCTGGATGAGGCTGTATCTTGTCTTCTGGTGGGCAGGTCCACGTCTGGTGGTGTGTTTTGGGGTGTCTGTGACCTTATTATGATTTTAGGCAGCCTCTCTGCTAATGGTTGTGTTCCTTTCTTTCTAGTTGTTTGGCATAGGGTGTCCAGCACTGTAGCTTGCTGGTGGTTGAGTGGAGCTGGGTTTTGGTGTTGAGATGGAGATCTCTGGGAGATTTTCTCTGATATTACATGGAGCTGGGAGGTCTCTTGTGGACCAGTGTCCTGAACTTGGCTCTCCCACGTCAGAGGCACAGCCCTGATGCCTGGCTGGAGCACCAAGAGCCTGTCATCCACACGAGTCAGAATAAAAGGGAGAAAAAAACAAAGAAAGAAAAAATAAAATAAAAATGTTATTAATATAAAAAACAAAAAATAATTATTAAAAAAATTTTTTAAAGTAATTAAAAAGAAAGAAGGAAAGAAGAGAACAACCAAACCAAAAAACAAATCCACCACTGATAACAAGTGCTGAAAACTATACTAAAAAAAGCAAAAAACAAAAAAAACGGACAGACAGTACCCTAGGGCAAATGGTAAAAGCAAAACTATAGAGACAAAATCACACAGAAGCATATGCATACACACTCACAAAAAGAGAAAACAGGAAAAAAGTATATATATCATTGCTTCCAAAGTCCATCTCCTCAATTTGGGATGACTCGTTGTCTATTCAGGTATTCCACAGATGCAGGTACATCAAGTTGATTGTGGAGCTTTAATCCGCTGCTCCTGAGGCTGCTGGGAGAAATTTCCTTTTCTCTTCTTTGTTCGCACAGCTCCCAGGGTTCAGCTTTGGATTTGGCCCCGCCTCTGCATGTAGGTCTCCTGAGGGCCTCTGTTCTTTGCTCAGACAGGACAGGGTTAAAGGAGCAGCTGATTCGGGGGCTCTGGCTCACTCAGGCCGGGGGGAGGGAGGGGCACAGAGTGCGGGGCGAGCCTGCGGCGGCAGAGGCCAGTGTGACGTTGCACCAGCCTGAGGCACGCCGTGCGTTATCCTGGGGAAGTTGTCCCTGGATCCCGGGACCCTGGCAGTGGCGGGCTGCACAGGCTCCTGGGATGGGAGGTGTGGATAGTGACCTGTGCTCGCACACAGGCTTCTTGGTGGCAGTAGCAGCCTTAGCGTCTCATGCCCCTCTCTGGGGTCCGCGCTTTTAGCCGCGGCTCGCACCCGTCTCTGGAGCTCCTTTAAGCGGCGCTCTTAATCCCTTCTCCTCGCTCACCGGGAAACAAAGAGGCAAGAAAAAGTCTCTTGCCTCTTCGGCAGGTCCAGACTTTTCCCCGACTCTCTCCTGGCCAGCTGTGGCGCACTAGCCCCCTTCAGGCTGTGTTCACGCAGCCAACCCCAGTCCTCTCCCTGGGATCCGACCTCCGAAGCCCGAGCCTCAGCTCCCAGCCCCCACCCATCCCAGCGAGTTAGCAGACAAGCCTCTGGGGCTGGTGAGTGCTGGTCGGCACCAATCCTCTGTGCGGTAATCTCTCCGCTTTGCCCTCCTCACCCCTGTTGCTGCGCTCTCCTCCGTGGCTCTGAAGCTCCCCCCTCCGCCCCCCCCACAGACTCCACCCACGAAGGGGCTTCCGAGTGTGTGGAAACCTTTCCTCCTTCACTGTTCCCTCCCACTGGTGCAGGTCCCGTCCCTATTCTTTTGTCTCTGTTTTATCTTTTTTTTTTTTTTTTGCGGTACGCGGGCCTCTCACTGCTGTGGCCTCTCCCGTTGCGGAGCACAGCCTCTGGACGCGCAGGCTCAGCGGCCGTGGCTCACGGGCCCAGCTGCTCCGCGGCATGTGGGATCTTCCCAGACCGGAGCATGAACCCGTGTCCCCTGCATCGGCAGGTGGACTCTCAACCACTGTGCCACCAGGGAAGCCCCCTGTTTTTTCTTTTTTCTTTTGCCCTATCCAGGTGCGTGGGGAGTTTCTTGCCTTTTGGGAGGTCTGAGGTCTTCTGCCAGTCTTCAGTAGGTGTTCTGTAGGAGTTGTTCCACATGTAGATGTATTTCTGATGTATTTGTGGGGAAGAAGGTGATCTCCACGTCTTACTCTTCCGCCATCTTGAAGCTCTCTCCCATTTTACTTAGTTTTATAGGGTAGTTTTCTACCCTTTGATACAAGGGGAAACGAGAGCAGCAGCAGTAAGACTTGATTATTGATTACTCTCTTTGTACTTTGTTAATGAGCCCTCTTGCCTTCTACTCTGTGTCTTCCCAGGTTCAGAGGGCCACAGCATTTGCTCCTGCCAGGTTCCATACTCAACACACCATCTATACTCATTCCTGATTAAAGGTTTGACACAGAACCATGTGGAGTGTTCTTTAAGAGTTAGCCCTTTCAACTAGATCCACATCTACAGGTGAATGTGCCTCATGGGATCAGATATTCATCTCAGTATCTTAAGATGCATCTTAACATATATGCATCAGCTATGGACTGAATTGTGTCTCCCTAAAATTCGTATGTTGAAGCCCTAACCCACAAATGATGTTATTTGGAGGTGGGGCCTTTGAGAGGTAATCAAGGTTAGATGAGGTGATGAGGGTGGGGCCCTGATCAGATAGGATTCGTGTCCTTATAAGAAGAGATATCAGAAAGCTTGCTTTCTCTGCCCATCATGTAAGGACACAGTGCTAGGAAGGGACTGCCAGCTGGGAAGGGAGCTCTCCCATGGAACTGACCATGCTGGCTCCTTTATCTTGGACTTCCAACTTCTAGAACTGCAAGAAAATAAATTTCTGTTGTTGAAGTCACCCGTTTTGTTTTGTTTTGTCACGGCATCCTGAGCTAAGATAGCATCTTACGTATCTGTGAACCAAAACATAGCATAATAAAGGCACCTTGCCAGCCCTAGGTGAGGCTATTTGTAATAGACCCAGGGTGTAAGCAAGTCTCACTTCAGGCCCTCCAGCCCCTCAAATAATTTTCCCACCCTGTGCCTCTGTGTCTTCACTTCAGCCTTTGTAGTTCATTCCTTTGAGATTCTAGCAACTGTCTTTTCGGTTAGCTTGTTTTCTTTTTATATGTAAAATTGAAAAATAATACATGTACGGTCGTACTTCCGTGTCCTAGGGGGATTGGTCCTAAGACCCTCATGGATACCAGAATCCACAGATGGTCAAGCCCCAATATGAAATGGCATAATATTTGCATATAACCTACACATATCCTCCTGTGCACTTTAAATTCTCTCTGGATTACTTATAATATCTAATACAATGTAAATGTTATGTGAATAGTCATAAATACAATGTAGATGCTGTGTCAGTAGTTGCTTGGGTGAGGCAAATTCAAGTTTTACTTTGTGGAAGTTTCTGGAATTTTTTCCCCCAAATATTTTCAGTCTGTGGTTGGTTGAATTCTCAGATGTACACCCCTTGGATATGGAACCCTTGGATACAGAGGGCCGACTTTACATGGTTATCAAACAAACAACAATAACCACACATTACATATGGGTAGCTGGTGAAAAAGTCTCCTCTCTCTGTACAGATCCTAAGAGCTCCAGTTTCCTCTACAGAATGAATCATGGATGTCAGTGTCTTTGGATATTTTTTCAGATGTTATATGCATACATAGGCATGTTTGTATATACCCTCCTTGTTTTAAACACACACGTATGCATACTATTTGTATTCACTTTTCTGTGTCTTGCTGGTAGTGTTAAGATTTGCAGAAACTCCTGGTTGATTAACCCATTGAGTCTCCAGCATTTATCAGGACAGTTACTCCTCTGATTAGAGGGTCACCTCAATCTAAGGAGGGACAAGGGAACAAAAGGAAGCTGAAAATGAAGGTAACGGATGTCAAATAAAACATTCAGAGGCTTCCTGAGGTTTGCCCGACTTGACCTAAGTAAATATTTAGAAATTCTATGGTAATCTTATCACATTCACACGACTGATGCTTTTTTATCTCTCAATTTTCACTTTTGATGTCACATCCTCCGAGAAGCCTCCTGTGATTTCTCTTCCTAGAATAACTTCTCCCATTGCTCCTAACCAGAGGATTAGGACAGCTTTCCATGTAGCCTCATTCATAATTTCCTTCCATTTTGAGTATGAGAAACAAGAATGATTTTTGCATCTTACAAATGTAAAATTATTTTATATTGGAATATACTCTTTCGAGCTATCACCTTTTCTCAGCTGCAGAGATTTTAGTATTTGTAACCTTCTAAGTTCAGTATCATGCCAACTAGACCCTGAGATCAGTAGAGATGGAGGCTAGCTCTTACGTGTTTTTATATCTCCAGTGCCTAGCCAGGGTCTCAGTAAATCTCTTTTGAATAAAGAATAATGTCAATCCCTGCTGCATCTCCAAGGTTTGCGTCAAGCCAGAGTGGCCTTACCACAGTTTTTGTTTTGTATCCGAAACAAGAACATCTGTGAGTTCTTCTGTGGCTTTCACTAGGGTCAGGAGTGTCCTCCAGTGAGTTGTTGTGCGGTAAGAACCTTGCTGGGGCCCCCATCTGTCCTTCTCTGGACAAACCTCAGAGTCCCAGGCATGCTTGCATTTTTATTTTATTCATATGGGAGAGAGAATCACTCTCTGCATCGTCCTCCTTCTAGAAGCTGACTCTACTGAAGAGAAATTACGACTTTTATTTTTCCCTATCACGGTATTTTTCTAGTCATGATTTACCCCCTCCATCTAATATCTCTTTTAACTGATTTCAAATTCTTTGAAACCTAGAAGCAATTAAAAAATGATTTTGCATCACATATTTAATATTACCAATTATTACCTTAGGAGACTTGAAATTCACATTAAGAAGGGGTATGACTTCTACCCCACCCAAGTTATATTTTGACTGTATTTAAAAAGAAGGCTTTTCAGAAAGTTTTAATTTTTCCTTACTTTTACTGAGCCCTTTAGTAGCTTTGTATACCTTTGAAGTTCTTTATTGACCTTTCACACTGTCCATGAACGAGATGTCCATGATTGAGAAAAGAACTTGAATTTGGACTGTCTCCAAACCTGGCCATCGTCTTTGGCATGTGGCCTCTGAGATGGAAAGAGATATATCACAAAAAACTTTATCATCTTCCCAAAAGGTCCTGTCTTTAATTTTGGAGGAGTAAACAAATTGAGTGACATGAATTCTGAACTGCTCATCCTATGATATGATCTTAAATTAATCTAACCTTCACTGCTGGAGAGATACAGTGTATTATTTTAATGATAAAGAGGGCAATAATTGGGAGTCTTAATCCTTGCAGGAAATGAAGGAATTAAGAAATCACACAATCAGGGCTTCCCTGGTGGTGCAGTGGTTGAGAATCTGCCTGCCAATGCAGGGGACACGGGTTCGAGCCCTGGTCTGGGAAGATCCCACATGCCGCGGAGCAACTAGGCCCGTGAGCCACAACTACTGAGCCCGCACATCTGGAGCTTGTGCTCCGCAACAAGAGAGGCCGCGACAGTGAGAGACACGCGCACCATGATGAAGAGTGACCCCTGCTTGCCGCAAGTAGAGAAAGCCCTCGCCCAGAAACGAAGACCCAGCACAGCCAAAAATAAATAAATAAATTTATTTTAAAAAAAAGAAATCACACAATCAAAGACAAATGAGATGCCTAAATAGATGAACAGCAATGACATCCACAGCCCCTCTACTTAGTTAGGTACTTATTACTAAAAGAAGCTGGCCACATAACACGTCAGCTACCTACAGAAATGTGGGACCCACCCCTGCCAGCGACTGAAAGCGTACGGATTATTTTGGTCTTAAACATTTTATCCAAGAATTCCTTTAGGCTTTTGGGAAAATGTACACAACGGCCTTCTGTTCCTAGGCATGTTGGATGTTATAAAGGTTCAGAGACTTAGTTTTTAAAAATCTTTTCACTTATCACTAAGTCCTTGAGACATTTGGGCCTTGAAAGATGGGTAGGAGCTTGCCAACTAGACAATGGGAGAAGGACATGTGATGGCTGACCTACAAGGCAAGGTGTGCTCAGTATTAGCTGAAGGTAGAGCTGGTGGAGTCTTGGGTGCCGCCTGAGCAGGCCTATAGACATTGCGCTTTAGGCAGGGAGGAGGCATCATGGTCTGTAAGGAGGAGAGAGAAGGTCTGGTGATGTAGACGTGTCCCTTGGGCAGCAAAGTGGAGAAAGGATAAGCCCACGAGAGACTTGAGCAGGAGAATGCTGGGAGACTGTGGCAGAAGAGAGATGAACAGATTGTGACAAGAGAACTCAGCACAGAGATTCAAACCATAAACCTTAGTGGCAGGCTGCCTGTGGAGAGTGAGTGTGTCAATAAAGACGTGACGGGGGCTTCCCTGGTGGCGCAGTGGTTAAGAATCTGCCTGTCAATGCAGGGGACACGGGTTCAAGCCCTGGTCCAGGAAGATCCCACATGCCGTGGAGCAACTAAGCCAGTGAGCCACAGCTACTGAACCCGTGAGCCACAACTGCTGAAGCCCGCACGCATGGAGTCCATGCTCCACAACAGAAGCCACTGCATTGAGAAGCCCGTGCACTGCAACAAAGAGTAGACCCCGTCCCTGCAACTAGAGAAAGCTTGCGCAGCAACGAAGACCCAACGAAGCCAAAAAATAAAATAAATAAATTAAAGAAGAAAAAAAGAGACATGATGGAAGAAGAATAAAGAGGAGGAGGAAAGGAGGAAAAGGGGGAGGAGAAAGGAGATGGAGGGAGGGGAGAGAAGGATGACAGTTGACGTTGTATCTCTATCTGAACACACATTAGACAGAACACTTCTAGACACTGGAAAGACACCTTATCGTTTTACTCGTTCATACATTGTTCTTTTTTTCATTCACATGTTTTGAAAGAGTTTTTTGATTTTAAGTCCTGTGATTTATCGTTTCTTGAACAAAGCTTTATGGCGAGCTTACCCTGTGCCAGGTGCTGTTCTGGAGGCTGGGGAATGGAACAGTGAACAAAACAAATAAAATTCCCTGGCCTCATGGGGTGGCCTCTCTTTGGCCTTTTTTTTTTTTTTTTAATTATTTGTTTATTTTTGGCTGTGTTGGATCTTTGTTGCTGCGCGCGGGCTTTTCTCTAGTTGCGGTGAGCAGGGGCTACTCTTCGTTGCGGTGCGCGGGCTTCTCACTGTCGTGGCTTCTCTTGTTGCGGAGTGCGGGCTCAGTAGTTGTGGCGTGTGGGCTCTGGAGCGCAGGCTCAGTAGTTGTGGTGCACGGGCTTAGTTGCTCCACAGCATGTGGGATCTTCCTGGACCAGGGCTCGAACTCGTGTCCCCTGCATTGGCAGGCGTATTCTTAACCATTGCGGCACCAGGGAAGTCCCTCTGACCTCTTTGAATCTTAGATTTTTAATGTATTTTGGCATCAGAGTCGCGTTTCAGCATCTCTATTGCTCTATTTTCCTAAGAAGCACTTAAGCCCTAAACAGTACTGAAGAATAAATTTACATCTAAGCCACTCTGATTTTGGTTTTCTCCCAAAAAGCCTCATTTATGATCTTCAAGACTCAGAGCCTCCCTGTGGCCTTGGATGTTGATAATATGCAGGAAATGGCCCTGAGTCCCAAGGCAGAGCCCACAGCTTGCTTAGTGGCTGGTTATTTCTCTAGTGCGAGGTGGGAGTTCTGCAATAATTGGGATGAGGTGCGAGGTTTCTCTTATCTCTTCTTCTGCTCAAGTAGAAAAGAATTTTATTTTAATTTAAAACGTGCTCAGTTTTCAAAAGACCTTTGAAGACAGGGGCTGAACTAGAACCTGGAGGCCAGTTGTTGTAAATGTTGGAGGATCACTGGAGTTGGCGGAGGGAAGGCAGGAGAAGGGTGTGTGTAGGGGTAGAAGGCATGTCTCTTAATAAACAGCACGATCAGGCCCATGGACACTTTGTAAATATGAGGGAAGCAAACGGCAAGGACCTGACGTGCCCACCGAAGTCCCTGGCACACCATGAATTTAGAGAACATTTTTCTATTTCCCTTAATATTTCTCTGCAAATTCCATCTCATTTCTTGCTTTAATGAGCACATCCTTCACGCCTAAACAAAACCCCTACTGTTAAAACCCAAGCCCATTTCCTCCATCGCTCTCCTCTGCCAGGACCCCCATAGGAGGGAGTGAAGAGGAGCTTCTAAGTGCTGTGGGCTCCAGGGACGGGCAGCCGCCTGCAGGGGGCCTCCTTGTTGCTCTGATTGACAGCTCCTGGTTGCCCACATGATGGAGAACATGACTCCCCCCTCCCTCTCCTATATCTCCACACTCCCAGACTGTGCCAATATGATGGGTGCACTGACAAAGCAGCTGGATTTATTTTGGCTCATGGCTATTCTGTACACTTCTGCTGGGCAGTGAGCTGGCCACTGACTTAGGCGAATAAAGCGGCATCTAGTCTGTGGCTTAGTCAAAGACAGAAGCCTGCATCGCCGTATGGTAAGTATTACCCTAGAAGAGCGTATAAGTTGCAATGGCAAGATGGAAGGAAGAGCAGTTAATCCCCCTGGAAGGTGCAGAGCAAGGTCTAGCAAGGAGTTGGTATTTGAATTAGGAAATTAAGGATGAGTGGGTTTGCCAGGGATACAGGGAAGGTGCTATTCCAGCTCGAGAGAACATGGACAGATGCTCAGAGGTGCCTGACATCCAGGAGTATCCATTAGTCCAGGAGCCAGTGTACCGTCTCCATATGGTTGGGGCCAATAAGGGAGAGTTTGAAGTGCAGATTTGAGTGCCGTGCTGTGGAGTGGCGTTGGATTTGGTATTTAATGGGAAATCAGGGGTTTTTAAGCAGGTGAGATTCCAGTTTTAGAAACACCTCTCTGATAGGAACGTGGAGGGCAACTGTAAGAAAATTAGAGACAGGGACCGCAGCTGTGAGATCATTGCAACAATGCAGGTGAGCAATGATGTGGACCTGGGCTAAGGTTGTGTCTCTACTCTGAACCTCTCTCCTGAATTCTGACCTTTTATCCAACTGCCTATTTGATGTCTTTGCTCAAATATCTAATAAACATCTCAAACTCTGCATGTCCAAGACAGAACTACTGATCTTCCCTTCTCCAAGCCTGCTCCATTTCTAGCCTTCCCCATCTCCATCGATGGGTGCTCCATCCTTTCAGTCGCACAGGAAAACACCTAGGAGTTGCCCTTGATTTTTCTGTTTCATAGCCCCATTTAACCAATCATAAAATCCCATCACCTTTACCTTCCTTGCCATCTCTACTGCTACGATCCTGGTCTAAGCCCCCATAATATTTTGCTTGCATTATTGCAATAATGTCTCTCTCCTTAAGTCTTTGTTCTTTCAAATCCTTGCTCAGAATTCATCTTCTCAGGAAGGTCTCCCCTGCCCCCCATATCTAACAGTGAAATCGGGCTTTACTCAGTGCAGCCCATCCATTTCCCCACTTACTGTCCATTTACTGTGTTTTTCATAGCACTCATCCCGATTATATAGAATGTTACTTAATTTTCTTTTGTTGTTTATTGTCTCTTTCTGTAGTCAAAGGTAGCACCACAAGGGTAGGGTTCTTGGTCTATTTGCTCACTACTGTATCTCAAATCACCTAGGAAAAAGCCTGGCACAAAATAGGGACCCAAGACATATTAGGTGATTGAATGGTTGGGAAATTCGCTGGAAAGAATGGAAGATGTAGCTTAGCAGAGTAGAAATTAGAGCTCTTGGCATTGTATTGCCCTTGAGGGTGGAGAGGGGAAAAGAGTCAAGAGTGATTCTGGGTTCCTTAACTTGGGCTGATGCCTTTACCTAAGGGGAAGGCAGGAGAAGAAAAGTATCTGGGGGAAATTAATGAGTTCTACTGGGCCATGCTGAGTCTGAATGCTTGTGAAATAGCCCAGTTCAGATACTTGGCATATGGGTTTTGCTCAACAGAGAGGCCAGGCTGGAATTAAAAGTTATTTTTATAGGCATCAGCTATGGAGTGGATGAGATTCCCTGGGGAGAGGGAACCAAATGAAAGGAGGAAAATATCAATAGGTGGAAAGATGCTAGGAGATATACACCTTTATTTTGGGGATGCATCCAGGGTGAGCCAGCATGTACTAGTCGATATTCTTGGGTGCAAATTTGGTGTCCTTGGCATACTTGGACACCTCTTAGGAAGCTGGAGAAAGAGGCAGATGTACGAAGAGGCAAAGAGTGAGCCGATCAGAGCACCTTTTGTCACACAGTCTTGGGTGAGTCTGTGTAATGCTTAGGTTGTTTCCTAGGCTCCTGTGTCCTCCAGCCATCCCTGCCCCAACTCCCTGAATCCTGTCTACAGCATCTATCCCAAGTTGGGGTGATGTTCGCATCAAGATGGCAGACAGCAGAGCCCTAGCTTAGAGCTCCAGCAGTTGTTTCCTTCACTGAGTTGTCAGAAAGGCAATCCTGCCTATATATGCCTCTCACATTCCATGATGCATTAGAGACAATTTGCTACAAGGCTTCAGATTCCAATTTTGCAGAACAGTCAGAGATCACTTAACTGAATTTTGCCTGCGTGCAAGAGCTGATGATGCTTCGCCAAACGACTCTTTAAGGAAATTCAAACAAAAAGCCATTTTCTTTTCTCTGCTCTTTTCATTTTCAGAAACTTCTCAGGGAAAGGCAACAGATGGATATGCAAGAATCTATATGAGCCTGAAAACCAATGCTTATTGGAAGGATGGGGAGTTTGGGCTTACATTGAATAGTCAGAAATGCTGAAAGTCAAGGACCCTGATAAATGACGGCAATCCATGGGGCAGCTATTGTTAAACTGGTCGCGCCCACACAAATCTGTGAGGACCTTTAGAAAAGGAACTTACATGTGAAAGTGCAAAGAAAATATGAGGTGTGTTTCCTTTCAGCTGAGAGAGGCTTTTCTCCACTGGATAGCTTTTACCTTCAGGGCAGGTCCTCCAAACCCTTGTGGGCTAAATAAGCCATGTCTTTGGGTCTTCCTCGTCTCTAGTGTCTCCTTTAGGCACCAGGGCTGCCAGGGTGCCCTTTGTCTTCCCGGCATAAGCACAGCTGCTGCAGACGGGCAATGTCCCGTTCTTGGGGTCTTTCTTGTGATGATAGTGATGATAGAGTCATGATAGTGCTGTTCTTCTTGCTGGTGGTAGTGGGTGTATCTGTTACTTAGTACTACAATAATGCTGCATAACAAAACACTCCAAACTCAGTGGCTTAAAATAACAATCCTGTTGACTTAAAAAATACACAACCTAGCAGTTGAGAATTACGTTTTATTCGGTGGACGTACTAAGGACATAAGCCCAGAAGACAGCCTCTCGGGTAGCTCTGAGAGACAGCTCAGAAGAGGTCAGGGAGGAGCCAGCATATATAGGAGTTAAAAAAACAAACAAAGAAAACAGATAGTAGGAACATCAAAAGATTACTGTTAATTAAAAAAAAACAGGCATCTCAGGTTAATGAATGTAGCACTTTTCTGGTTGGGAAGACACAAGAGTCTGGGCCTATTGATATCATTCCTTTGATATGCAGCTTAACCCTCTTGGCCCAGTATCCTGTTCTTTTCCATCCTGAGGCCCTTAGGGTGCACCTACGCGGGGGTGGGGCTGCAGTGGCTTATGGCCTGGTGGCTACAGCATCCTTTGTTTACTGATACGGTAGTTGGCATTCTTTGTCCACAGTCATTTATTCTTGCTTACCCGTCAGTGGGTTGCCTGATGGTTGACTCTTCTAGGCTGGGCTCCTGGGAGACTGTGCTTCAAGGTACAGATCCATCTGGGCGTGGTTCCTTACCAGGGTTGTTCCGTATGTGTTCATACCAGATCCCAGACTGAAAGAGTAGCAGCTACCTCGGGGAGAGTGGGAGTTCTCATGACGATGACAGAAGTATAAGAAGGTAAGCTAGGTTTCACAGCCTTTATTGCATCAAGTTTGCCTGCATCCTGTTGGATGAAGCAAGTTACATGCCTAGACCCAAGTTCAAGGTATGGGGAAGCATTATCTGCGATCATGAGAAAAAGTGAATCGTGTTGCCAAACCTGGTATCAGTCAAGCAAGTACATACATTTCTTGTGTGGGAGGGGAGTAGGGAATGAATATTTGCTGGACAGTATTCTCTTCTTCCACAGTCACCTGTCATTTCCACGGCACGTGCAAGGTCTCAGCACATTCATTTATTTTCCTATGCAATCACCTAACACTTTCTGAGTCCATACTGTGTGCCAGGCATAGTGCTAAGCACTGAGGTTATATTAACAAAGACGTAGAGGAGATTTGAAGCACACAGATCCCGGGATCCTGCTGGGACACCAAGCAGAGGCCTGATCTGATTGGCTGGAGGGAGACAGATTTGCTCCTGAGCTTTGGGAAGGGAGTCAGTTTAAATCTTGGAGATCCTGCCTCCTAGGGGCAGTGAATACAGTTGATATTTCCCATTTTCCAGAGACTAAGTTCTTTCTACCAGCCTCTGGGCTTCTAAGAGATAGCAGGTAAGATTTTCCTGGTCTAGAGGGAATATGTGTGTCTCGGACCCTGAGTTCAGAAAAGGCTTAACATAAATGATTCAGGGAGACTGGCTGAATGAGATAATGATTTCTAGAACCAGAGCCTCGTCAGATCCAGTCTTCAGCTGCCAGGATTCTGAGGTCCCCGGAGAGGTGGCTGCCATCTCAGAGATTTCTAGGACTTGGTTGGATTCAGTCCAGTGTTATGTGACCCAAACAGAAGCTTCTGGAACTCATGGAAACAGTAGACAGCACGGCTAGATGGTGGCAAGGTGAAGCCTTGTGTCGGTATTTTCTGCAGTTGTGGCTGGTTGATATCTGCACATCTGATTTTTCTCTGGTCGTGACTTATGTTCAAAGGTGTCTTTGAATTGATTCATACATGTTGCTGGGGGCCATTCTCATTGCATTTCACAAAAAAGAACCTAGATAGATGTTTTGTCCACTTACATCAGTGGGGCACCAAGTTGTAAGACCTATTTCAAGGAGAAAAGCTTTCCTAGAGAATAAAAATACTTGGAAGTGAAATAATGAATGAGCTGGAAAGGAAGCTTTCATTAAGTCTCTCAGAAAAAGGTTAAGTAAAGCTTGGTGAGTATCCCAGGATGGTACAAGTCATCATCAAAAATATAATACACAAATAAGACTGAAGCAGCTTTGGTCTTCACTGATTTGGTCAGTACTGATTAGACAGTCAACTAATTTTCAGTTTCACTGGATTTGGCCTTAGAAAGTTCAGCGTTAGCAGCTAAGTTTTGTTTTTTTTGTTTTTTTTTTGTGGTACACGGGCCTCTCACTGTTGTGGCCTCTCCCGTTGCGGAGCACAGGCTCCGGACGCGCAGGCTCAGCGGCCATGGCTCACGGGCCCAGCCGCTCTGCAGCATGTGGGATCTTCCCGGACCGGGGCACGAACCCGCGTCCCCTGCATCGGCAGGCGGACTCTCAACCACTGTGCCACCAGGGAAGCCCTGCAGCTAAGTTTTATGAACACTTGAGGTTTCTTTTCACCATGGCAGTGACTTTTAGAGCCATCCCTGTAAAGTTTTCTCCCTGAGGAATTTTCTGAAGCACAAATTCAGTGGCCATTTCTGAAACTGACCATCCAAGGTTTCTGTAGAGCCGGGGTCAGCAAGCTACAAGCTGAGAGCAAAATCTGTCCTGCCGACCTGTTTCTGTAAATAGAGTTTTGCTGGAACACAGCTCTGCTCATTCGCTCACATACTGTCCATGGCTATTTCTCTGCTCCAACAGCAGAGTCGAGTAGTTGCAGCAAAGACTTGACAGCCCACAGAGCCTGAAACATTTACTATTTGGCCATTTACAGAAAAAGTTTGCAGACTCCTACTGTAGAGAGCAGACTGGGTAAATTGGCATGCACATAAACTGGGGTACGGGGCAGGAACGCTTCTGGTTGTGATAGGATCCTTCCTGGAGTCCGGGTCTGGAGACCCCAGGTGTGGATGGGGCTTCAGTTATGGCTAGATTCATGGGCTCAAGGATGTCACCAGGACTCTCATTCTCAACCTCTTGCCTCTGCTTTCTTCTGCATTGGCTTTATTCTTAGGGAGGCTTTCTTTAAGGTGTAAAAGATAGCCAACAGCAGATCTGGGCTTACATGGTCCTTAGTTTTTATAACTGCTGAAGGAAACAGATTGTCTTTCTCCCAGCATCTGTTGTAACCCACATCCCAATTCCATAGGACTCTCATTGAGCTGGGTGCCCAACCTGGACCAGTTTCTGTGCTCAGGAGGGTAGAAGGATCTGTACTGAGTGAGCATTTGTGTCGTAGATCCATCTTCTCCTCACGAAATGGGGAAAGAAGCCCTACCAGCTCGGGGAAGAGTGGTTTCCGATAGGAATCAAAGGGAAACGAAGAATTGTTGGAAAATTTGGAGACAGCCTAGAATCTAAGAATTCTCGAGAGGCTTATATTTGTCCTGTTTTACCTCTCAGTATGATTTCTTCCAGATGCTGAATCTTCCACCTCTACGACCTCTCCTGCACCTTGCAGCCCCTATCTTCTTCTATAACTACTTGGTCTGTGCTGCTCATAATGTCTGTTCTTTCATTGCCTCCAAGTTCAATTAAAGAAGGTTTTTGTATGGTGCAGACTCTACCGTGAGCATGCAGTATTTGAGGGCAAAAATAACTCAGCACAGTATGGCAGAGACAACTTAAAATTTAATGTCAGTCATTACTCCCAAGAAAACATAACCATTCCTCACCATAGTGAATTTTTTTCTAACCCTGTGCCCCTCTGATGCCCCAGCTCACCGCCATATTCTTGGTCAATTCTTCCCCTTAAGACATTTCTTCTCACTAAACTCCAGACTCCAACATCTCAAAGTTTGTGACGTATTTTGCTCCGACTGGTTTTACTGTCTCTATCCTGCCTCAAAGTAGGCTCCAGAACAATTTCTATCCCCCAAACTTGTTAAGGATCTGTGAGAAACAAAATGTATCCTTGCAAGGTCATCAACTTAACAATAGTAACAAAAGTTTTGAAAGTACTGTGCCATTGTCACCATGATTGTAGCAGAAGGGAGAAAGGAAAGGGGAGGGGACTGGGAAAAGGGAGAAAGGAAAGGGGAGGGGACTGGGAAGGATATTATTTGCTTTCACATGCATATTATTAATGAAAATGCATATTAAAAAGCATTATTATTTGCTTTTAATATGCATTAAAAGCATTTTTAATAAAAATATGCATATTAAAAATGAAAATAGGAATGCATATTATTCTTACATTTACAAAATTGCATTCTTCATAAATGGTTTTTCCTATAAAGAAAACTTCACTACATTATCAGTAAAATATATAATAAGGTTCATGTGGCCAAAATCAGGCATCATTTGCCTTTCTTTTTCAATGAGAAGAACGTCTTAGGCAGTCACTGGTCCAAGAAGGTGGAGGAGATCTGAATCCAACTCACAATCCAGAGGAGTGTAGGAGGAGCCCATTCTAGATCAGTTGAAGCTCAGGTATCCTGCAGAAGGAGAAAAATGTTTGTTGTTATAAGCTATTAAACTTTCATGGATGCTTGTTACACATTATTATTGCAGTAGTAGCTGACTGATACATTGAGGCTGAGGGCCAAACTCAGTCTGTGCCCACAGCCCTTGCTTTTTTCTGTGCCACACCCTCTTCTTGCCTCTAAGGAGACTTATTTTTGTCTTAGCATACTGATGCCTTTTTTCTCTTCCTCCTGTTAGACCTTCAGTTCCTGAAGGACAGAAAATTCATTTCTGCCATCTCCCCGCCCATACCTAGCATAAATCTCTGTACCTTATTGCTGTTCAAGACAGATTTTGGATAAATGGTAAATTTGATGTTCATGGTGGTGATAGCCACAGATGGAAATGATGTCCTAATTATCTGCTGGTAAATAGAAATCACTGGTCTCACGTGGAACCAGGTGAGATTTAGAAATGGATTGGCACAAACTCATCTCCCTAATAATGACAGGGCTTAGACCTGGCAGCAGAAATAGTGAGGTGAACCACAGTAATTTTCTTCTAACACTAATGGTCTCCCCATTATCTCACCTTAGTGCATGGTGAAAGGTATTTCTGGGTTCATCTGAAAGGGTTTGTGATTAGAGTAAAAGACTGTATCAAAATGAAAATAGTTTACAGGTAGTGTTCTCTGCTTGCCCAAGAAAGCCATCCTGTCTACTGAGAAAATTGGGGAGTGTTCTTTTCTGTAACGTAACTCATTTCATTTCCTGGTTTTAGTCAAATAGGTGTCCTTAAAATGGCCAAAAGCATGACCTATTGGTATGTAATATGCTGCCACACCTGTGTTGCTGTATGACTTCTGGTGGGACTTAGCTGTTCTAACAAAAATGTATCTCAAACTATAAAGATGGAAATAAAATACAAAAGAGCACCATGGTACCTTGCTTATTCTTGGAGTAACACACAAAGTATTGAGCAGATCAAGGCAGGAATCTTACAGGTCAAAGATACATGGGGGTGGAGCGGCTAAAAAAAAGTCAACTCACCCAGAACATGGTGTGATGATTCTTAGTTTGATCCTGAAATAACTTTGGCTGTTTTTAGTCAAATGGTAGTAAAAATAGGAAAGGCTATCACAGAACAGAAAGGCTCAAAGTAGGGCTGTGATCATCTCTTGTCAGGTGATACGAGGGAGAACAGATATGGAACTCTCCAGTATGTTCAAACCATCTCTGCCTTGGCAAAACTGAAGGACATGGCAGGACCTCAGAAAAGAGAGGATGAGAGAGTTTTAGCACCTGGCTGAAGTCAAAGAGGAGATTAAATGTGTCTTGGTTGTGCCTAGCCTCCTTAGAAAACTTTTGCAGTGACTTCATTTGCAAGAGAACAGGGATCAGGTCTAAAAAATGTCACTTGTGCCCCTTTATTGTGACCTAAAGCCCTCTTAATCCCCTCAGAGCCTTCCGGCATAGAGTTTGGTTCAAAGTATGAGTTTCTGAGGAAGAGACTGAAAGCATTTCAAAAAAGCCTACTAGAATGTTAGAACATCTCAGTGCTGGTCAGCTGGTCTACCTCCTTGCCGTACCACGGGACAGTTCATCCAGTGATTCCACGGGAGTCCAGCTTGCGACCTTTAGCCTTGCAGGACCGGAAGTTAACTCCTATTGCTGATTTATGGGGACATGAATAACAGAGAAATTGAGCCATTCAAATATTACTGCAAATGTACAGATTGATATGGGGAATTGGAGCAGTCAAGGAGAATACTCAAGTTTGCCTAAACCAGGATATCTTAAAATCTCTGACCCATTCGCATTGTTCTTTCAACAAATACTCCCTGGGTGCCTGCTGAGTGCTGGCCATGCAGGAGACCATGCTAGAGGCTGTCATTTGTGGTAAACAAAACAGACTGCCCTGTGTCCTTGGGACTCATATCCTCGGAGGTCAGACAAGTCAGTACATGATTTCAGATAGTGGAAGAACAGTACAAGTAATTTAAAACAGGATTGTAAGAGCGAACAGAGGTGCTACCTGTGATTTTTTGTGGTGTTCTGGTCCCTGGTTCCATTTGTTCCTGAGGACCAGCTGTAAGTATTAGTTTGATTACGAGCAGGACCTCTGACTCCCTTTGTTTGCATATGAGAGTGCCAGTTAGGTTTCTGCCATTTCCAGTACGAGTCCTGACTCATGTACTTCATGACTAATAAAGGAAGGTCTGGACTCCTGAGCCTGGCATTGGAGACCCCTCTCAAGCTGGTCCCAGTTGGCATTTGCAGCCGTAATTCTCACTGTATCCCCAAAGCACCTTCTACTCCCCCTGACACAGCTAGTCCCCTTCTGCCGTGCCTGCCTTAGACAGGAGGACAGAGAAAGTGCTTTGGAACCTTCTACTGGGACCTTCAGTGCCTCCCATTGTCTAGATTTACCCCTTCCCCAATCCCCTGGCCAATGTGTCCATGTGCGAAATATAAGTGGTGCTCACGGCCCCATTTATAACTTCCCTCCTCCAGGAATATGTCAAACGCTTCAGCTAAAATGAATCTTCTCGTTGCACGTTGAGCCTCTGTCAAAGCATTTAATAAAATTTGCCTTGCAGTGTAATTACTTACATTATGGGTCTAATTGCACATATGAATCCCTGAAGAATGGAATCTCTGCATTTAAAAACTTCTAACTTTGTACTGTCTTCAATGCTTGGCAACACAAATTGAATTTGCATCTCTGATATAGAAATACCCTAGAGGTATCCAGTGCTCTAAAGAGTTCAGGGTAATAAACACAAGAGCAACCCTATTTTTTGTGTTCTCTGTGTCAGGCATTGCATAATGCTTGAGATACAGCGTGTAATTCTTGTTTTGGCTAACATAGGGTTAACTTCTCTCACAGGCAAATCCTGGAGTCTCAGTGGCTTACTCTAGTGGTTTATTTCTTGCATTTTCTCAAGTCCAGGATTTGAATTTGATGGACCGTTCTCCTCTCCAGAAAGATTGAAAGACCAGGTGTCTTGCACTTTCTGGTACGGCAGCAGGTATGGAGCCTAACGCCATTTGCTGGGCTGAAGCCTCTGCATCAAGAGGCTTTTTGTGTTTGTGAGTGTGGAGAGCTACCTGCAGACTCTGGTGGGCCAGGCCTTGAGGTGCTGGGAGTCACTTCTGCTCAGTGTATTGGTTAGAACTTGATCACGTGATCCCATCTCGGTGCAGAGGCCGGGGAAGCAGGGTCCCTGGCTGAGCCGTGCTCCCAGCATGGCTGTACTCTGTGGGGAGGCAGCGTGATCCTTGGTGCCCAGCCAGCCATTTATGCTGTAATCATTATAACCCTATGAGACACGTTCTGTTTTTATTCTCCTCTTATAGGTCAGGAGCTTGGAGAAGAGAGATGAAGTGGCTTGTTGAAAGTGCCCTGCTAGATATTTCAGAACCAGGTTTAGAACCCAGGTCTCTGTGCCTTTTAGAAGCTGCCTTGGCACTGATACATAAGGCAACATTCCTCTTTGCTGCTCACTCTGCTGCATCGCCCAGGTTGCAAAAAATGTGTTCTCACATCAGTCTCCCGCTATCGAGCGTGCTCAGTAAACCTTCCGGCATCTCTGTCAAAGCATCCCCTTCTATGTAGGTAGTTGTGGTCTCTGAGCATGGCAGGACCCATTATCCCCTGTGTGGCCAGACCCTGTACCCTGTCTCATCCACCCCTCTGGGGCTGCTGCGTCCAGGCCCACAGCGTATGCTCTCCTGCTTTATCCTTGATGGCTTGCGATGTCCGACAGCTGTGGATCCACCACTCAGCACATGGAGACACGGCTCGGGGGGGAGGCGTGTGTCTCGTCTCGGGGGAGGGTTTGGTAGAGGGTGCAGGGGACGAGAATGGGAGAAGGAGCCGGTCTTCTTTTTCTCAGGATGATGTGCGTTTCAATGAGTACTGAAGAGTAAACATGCATGAAAAACAATAGACACAGTTCAGCCCATAGCTTGTGCGCTCTTCCAAGAAGGAGTGCCGGAACTAGGCTTCACTGTTGGCTCTTAAGTTTCATATAATAAACCATCCGTGGATTTATTATTTTTTCTGAGACTCTCCTCTGTGTCCCCATGTTCCGTGCTGTGGAAGATTCAGAAGGAGTTTCATTAGTTAAGGTCTTAGCTGACATTCTCTTTTGGGGAGGTGAAGCATCGGTACACAATGACAGTAGGTGGCTGCTTTTCGCCTAAAGGCACTCCGCAGCTGTGGGTGGCGCTGGTGACCAGGCAAGGGAGGGGTCTATGTGCACTGAAACGGCCAGCAAAGGCTTCCTGGAGGAGGAAAGTCTTGCTTTTTTTTTTTTTTTTGCTTTTTTTTTGGTCTAAAAGGCAATTCACTGTACACATGCTATTTACAGTTTTCTACAGTGTCTTAATATGAATGGGACCACTTTTCTACTTGACCCATTTTTTAACCAAAGCAAAATAACCTAAGTATAACAAAGTGTTAAAATACAGCATAAAGATACAAAAACAGGCATACTGATTCTAATTAGGAAGGTAATTATGATGATACACTTTTTATAATCTACAACTACATTTAGGAAATCACACAGACATAGATCACTGATCTATGAAATGCATAAATTTGTAGTAAAGCTTTGTAGTTACAAAAAACTACCAAAGAATGCACAAAATTAATCTTTTTTCCACCTTTGTGTCATATTCCTGGATCCTTCACCAGTATTACATGAGGAAAAAAAAACAAAAGCAAAACAAATGAAAAACTGAAACCAGAATCACTGATGTTATCAAGTAGGGAAACAAATAAATTAAAATCTAGCAGCCATCAGCAAGAGTACAGCACAGACAATGCTGTAAAAAGAAACAAAGACAGTTGTTAGAAAACCGCACGCATCATACTCTTTCAAACGAGCAGAATAAGCTTCTGCGTACAATGGAACATAAACAGCATCGTTCTCTTGTGAGGTATAGAAATGCAAATGCTTTTCTTTAGTATTGTGCACGGGCCAAATGTGTCTGTGATGTTTAATTCTATTAAGCTATTACAGAGTGGGCCAGGAACACATTTATGGATTCTGGGGACGATGTGTACTATACTTCTTCGACTGAGATAGTAGACACTCTAGCCAAAATTAAAAAAAAAAATATATATATATATATATATATATGAACACAAAAGTATAAGACAAAGGCGAATGAGACTTCTCTTATATCTTAGCAACATTTAGATGGAAATCAAATTTAAATGCAGTCCCCTCTGCTTTTGAAGAGGCTTTGGTTCAGCTCCCAAATCTCGACTGCTTGACGCATTCTCACACGAGAATACTCAGAAGGTGTCTTCTTAAACAGCAAACCTATTTTTAGTGCTGGAGCCGCTCTGAGTAGCTGTGTCTGCATGGGACTGGTAACCAATCACTGTCCTTGGAGGAAGTCCTAACCTTTCCTTGTCTACCCTCCCTATATGTGTAACAGCTTCTCAGTTTTCACATTCAGTAGTCCACATTGCTATTTTTTCACCTTTAGCTCTTAACATTCACAGCTCCACATACATCATCACTGTAGTCATCAAAAGATTCTCCAATAAGGCACAGCAGTGTCTCTAGCCGAAAGCAATCGAGGTCACTTGGTCTCTGCTGTTTGTTCAATGTAATTAGCCATCGTCCTCCTCGTTTGTTTTTCTCATCTTCCCACATAGGCTCAATACCATCCTTAAAAAGTGCGTAGTCACAGCCAGGCATTAAACTGCTAGACAACTGGATATGGGTGTACAGAGCCCAAAAGTCGTCAACAGTATCAGACTTAGAGATCAGCTGAAGGTTTGCTTGCCAAGTTTTGCTTTTATCATTTTAAAAACTCCAGAGTGTCCATCTGTTCTGTAAAGGATGTTTAATATAACGTTCTGGGTTAGCAACCTCCTGATGAGATTCTGTTTTCTCTTCTTCTGTAGGTGGGGGATTAGGTGTAGGGGTGGTTTCCAGTTCCACAGTCACCATCTTAGATGGATCTCGAAGAGCTTGCTTTGAAGCTGGAGAGGTGGGATGGATTTAAATAGATGGACAAGAAATGGCAGAGCATTTCTGGCCAAGAGGAAAGAGACAGACCTGTTGGGGCTGAATGAATAGAGGTGCAGTCAGGGTGGGGATGAGACCTGCCCCGTTGCATCAGAGGCTGTGGCTGGGGAAGCAGCAAGGGATGGTGGGGGGGTTGGGGAGACTGAGAGGGTAAAAGGGGTCAGAGGGCAAAGTATCATTAGAAGATGACTGGAGAAGTTTCAGTAACCGAGCCAAGGGTCCCACTTGCTACTGTTTCTTCCCAGGAGGGCTTGTTCTTCCTTGATAGGTTAGAGGTAGGACCAGGGCACCAGTTAGAAAGCTTGGCTTGGTCAGGCCCTGGTGCACATTGAAGGGGCAGAATTTAAGAAGAGTTATTCATCGTGGGCCCCTGTAACCCTTGTCCTTCTGTCCTTCCCTGCCCTGAACCATCAGCACCACCATCACCTCTGCAGATAACGCATCCCTCCAGTTCCCGCTCCTGGGAATGTCCGTGCCTGAGACCAGGTGCGTCAGAGAACATCATTCTTTCATGCTTTCCCAGATTTTCATGCTGTCCTAGGGACAGGTTCTCGAAAAGTGACTAAGCTTGAACATACGTCAGACCAGTTGCGTGAGTGTAAAGCTTGATTCAGTTTGGTTTCACAAAGTGAAACAATACGTCATGTCTTGCCTTTTAACATTTTAGGGTTATTGATGCTGCTTTGATCCTGAGCCAGGGCGGCCAATGCTGGGAGTGCATCCCCTCTGTCATCCCTTCAGAGCCCTTTGCTGTTTTGACCACCACTGGCTTCCAGGGTGCCTTCCCTCCTGACGCAAGTTTGTTTTCATAGGAAACAGACCCTGAAGCAGGAATTGAGAGCAGGAGGTTCCCTGGGAGGGGTGCATAACCTTGGGCAAGGATTCTTCCCTGGCCAAGGGCAATTCCTGGGCAGGATTGTAGCTGGGGAATGAGACCTTTGAACTTGAAAGGGGGGATGGGGAGTAGGGGGGTTGTCTGGGCAGGACAGTGCAGTAGCCACTATAGCTCCCAGCAGCCAGCACTTGAGTTCTCTCAGCAAAGAGACCCTCAGGCTGCTGGACCCCCTTTGCCATTTCCTTCAGAAAGCTCGGAAGTACCTGGGAATCTGCATACCCCAGGGCAGCTGCTAACCAATGACGAACACAAACACCCGGCTTCCTTTACTACCATGGTGACCGTTCTGAAGTGTGACCCAAGTTTTCTCCAGAGCTCCCCACTGGGACTGAGCCATGGTCCCCTCCATGGGATGGATGCTTGCCTGATGTCCCCCTCTTGTTTCGTCCCCTTACCTCTGGGTCCCATGTCCCCATTCAGATAGTGCCTGGTTTTTTGTTTTTCCTGGAAATGCTTCATAACAACTCACTTTCTCCTGAGTTCTGCGGTCAGCTTTGTCTGTTCTGGGGAAATTGATCCAAGACAACCGCTTTGTGACCCTTGAGTATGTTATTGAACCTCTCTAAGCCTCAGTTTCCTCATCTGCAGAGTAAGCACAACAGTGACAATGAATGTGTGGGATTGTTGTTTAAGTTATGAGAACACACCCAGGACAAAGTAAGTCCTGAGTAAAGACAGCTGTTATTAACTGAACAGTGATACTCTCCGGTTTTGGCTAGAAGAACCAGATACTGCCTCATTTTGGCTGAAAAGTGTGAGCTTTGCATCCTCTACCATTGGACTTGAAACTCCTTCTACACCTGAGGTCCTCTTTCCTCATTGTTTCAGCTTCAGTTGCAAGTATCCGCCGCACTTCTTTTTTTTTCTTTCAGTGTGAAAGGAAGAAATCCCTGAAGGAAGGTCCTGAGTGTTCTTTTGAGTTTCTGTATATTGCCTCTCCTGATAGCCTCTCCAAATAAAGAACCTCTTGAACTAATTAAGCTAATTGGAGAGGAAGCTGGCTCATTTTCACAGGCTGCTCCAGGGAAAGTGCCTGATATTTAAGAATGTAAATTTCACTACATTTTTAAACTGTGTTTTGCACTGGGGATCTTGGTGGTCGGTGTCTTCACTTGGAATTGGTGAGGAAAAGCAAGGGCTCGTCATCCCTGGGGTCACCTTCGCCCTGGATCCAGCTCTCCTGTCCCATCCTTGTTGACAGGGCCCGTTGCTCCGCCACCATGGCTGGTGCGGTGACCAGAAACCACATGGGTGACCCTTGAGAACTGATGGCTCCGCAGGACCACCCTTGGCTGCAGTCCTCAGTCTCAGCTGACTAGAGTGAGTCTGGCGTATCATTTTGAATTTGTCAAGTTGGCTCTGCTTGGTTGACTGTGGCTGCCTGAAGAGCTGTGTGAAAGAGGATTCCGAGTTCTTCTTTGGCTTCCGTGAAGAAGAGAGCAGAGATTATTAGTAACACCTGTTGTGAATATTGCGTAGGCAGTGATGGCGTGTGTTTGCGAGACTGGTGTAGAGTGACATGTTTCTGCAGAGATTCCAAGTTTTCTATGGGTAATAAAAGTTTCCTGTTATTTTATATAATACTATATTATATTTTGTATATTGTATTTTATTATAACTTGGAATATATTCAGATATATTCATATTTGTAATTATAACATATAAAGTAAAAAAATATATAATATAAAATATATAATAACATACACAGGGATGTATCCCATATTTATATACATATATATGAATCCCAAAAGGTGAGGAACATGAGTATTAGCGTTCATCCCTTTTAACCTTCTTGCCAGCCCTCATTCTCTAATGAATTCAATTGTCAGCTAAAATGACCTCTCCTTACAGACTGTATTACCCTTGACAACTTATTCAGTTTTTCTGTGACTTGGTTTCCTCAGCTGTTAAATGGATGGGAGGGTCTGCCCCCCAGGGTTGCCATGGGAACTAAATGAGTGCTACATCTGCAGTACTCAGGGCAGTGCCTGGTACATAAGTAGACTGAGATGCATTAGCTCTTATAATATTCGAATCACGTTACTGTGTATCAAGCACCCACTGTTTGCCACCAGGCAGTGTTCTGTGGAGGCTGCTCTTTAATCTCCAAGGCTGTCCACTTATCTCCCTTTCCAATCAAGAGTAGAAGAAAGTAATTTTCATTTTTATGTCAGCACTGCTGATTTTCTGATGAAGTTTACAGTACATAGAAACCCCAGAGAGAAGGCTTCTTCTTTAGCAATGCTGAGACCGAGGGAAAGAATACACATGACAAAGAGCCTGTGTCTTTTCCTGTAAGACCTGGAAGATGAAATTAAAGCTTAATTTCTTTTCCCCTCTTTACCATAATGTTGCTGGAATTTAGCTATTAAAAATAACTCTTCATGTAACTTAGCTCATTGGGTTTTCTCATGTTTAGATACAGAGGGCATTGTTAGCTTTGCCTTTGCAAAGCAGGGTGGGCTTATGGAAAGAACCAGGGTTTTGGTGTCAGATAGAGTTGGACTCAGCCCCACCATGAGCTGTCTGACACTGTAAGCAAAGTGACTTGACCTCACTAAGCCTCCTGTCCTCAGCTGTAGAATGGAAGAGTAGGCAGCCCCTGCCATTCGCTGGGTCTCTGCAAATTCATGCTTCAGAGCCCCCTGTTCGGCGAGGGTTACACGTTATAATGAGAGTCCCGAGGTCCTGCAAACTTCTAAAGTGCCTTCTGAATCTTCAGAGAAGAAATTAAATTATATCTAGCTGGTCTCAAATATAATGTATCATTGTTATAAGCCTTTGAGCGTTTGAGCATCAATAAACCTGTGTAGGCTGATCTGGTAATTCTGTTCAGATTATGGGGTCATTCCCAGCAAAGGGAAGGTACCATAGCCCGCGGCGGCTGGCTGCTGGATAACAGAATTCTTTTTCCCATAGAACCACTGTGAGGCCTGGATTAGTGGCTCAGCATAGGCCACAAATGCCCAGTCAACACATAAGGCCCTTGGAATGTACAGTGTAAAATTCACCTGCACTGGGCTTATATAATTGTCAGTGTACTTAAGTTAAATTCTAGCTCTGTCACTTGCTAGCTTTGGGATCTCAACTTCTCTAAGCCTTAGTTTCCTCATGTGCAAAATCAAAATGAAAATGTCTTCTTTGTGGGGTTGTTGGAGAGACGAAGTGATGTCTGGCCCACAGTAACTGTTCCATCCGTCGTTCTTGGGCCTACTCTTCTACCATTGTTATTGCTTATTTGGACCAAATATATCAACATTTCTGTGGAAAATGGTTAAGGTGAATTTCAACTCCAGATTTTAGGAACACATCATCCTGCATGGTGTTGCTCTGAAAGCAGTGTTCTTTTTTTTTTTTCTGCGGTTCGCGGGCCTCTCACTGCTGTGGCCTCTCCCGTTGCGGAGCACAGGCTCTGGACGCGCAGGCTCAGCGGCCGTGGCTCACGGGCCCAGCCGCTCCGCGGCACGTGGGATCTTCCCGGACCGGGGCACGAACACGCGTCCCCTGCATCGGCAGGCGGACTCCCAACCACTGCGCCACCAGGGCAGCCCTGAGAGCAGTGTTCTCCCGGATCTCAGTCTCGGATGGTGGCTCCCCCTGTCTGGGGGAAATGTCCCAGGGGAGCTAAGTGTGGGGGGGTGGGGATTTCAGGATGTAGACGGTTTAGGTGGCCTGGCCAGGTAGGGGGAGTACCCTTGGGTTGAATCTGAGTGTCACTTCAATCACTGCCTTTCTCCTTCACCAGCCAGGATGCTAGTTGGGCTCCTCCCCGATCCTCCATGAGAATTCTGCTTGGCTGGAGCCTAAGAAAGGCGCTCTCAGCGTTCCCTGCTGCTCTCATGCTCCTCATACAAGCGCTAGGCTCGTTCAAGGTTTCCTTAAATGGTTTTACTTTATAGTAAAAAAAAATGTTTTCAGGTGATATCACTTATGTAGAATCTTAAAAACTCAGAAATGAACTTATTTACAAAATAGACTCAGAAATGAACTTATTTACAAAATAGACTCACAGAAATACTCACAGACATAGAAAACAAACTTATGGTTACCAAAGGGGGAAGGGGTGGGGGGAGAGATAAATTAGGAGCTTGGTATTAACACATACACACTACTATATATAAAACAGATAAACTACAAGGACCTACTGTATAGCACAGAGAACTATATTCAATATCTTGTAATAACCTATAATGGAAAAAAATCTGAAAAAAAAAGATAAATATATGTATATATTTATGAATAAATAAATATAGCTGAGTTACTTTGCTGTACACCTGAAACTAATACATTTTAAATCAACTCTGCTTCAATTTAAAAAATGTTTATGTTTATTCTAAAATATACATATGGTAAAATTCACTCTTTTAGTGCATAGTTTTATGTGTTTTGACAAATGCATAGAGTCTTGTCACCATCATCAAAATCAAGGTACAGAACATCACCCCCCAGAATTCCCTTTGGCAGTCCCCTTGGTATTTTACAGTCCTGATGAAAAACAAAATACCAGGCAGAGGGGAGTAAATAACTTTTTTTGCAACTTGCCCTTTACTCTTTTCTCACACAGATTCTTTTGAGGAAGACGGAGTTCCCTCTAAGAGGCTGGTGGGCCACAGAGGACTGTCCTGTGGGAGCCCAGTGCTTTCTAGGCTCTCCGAGATCTCTCATGGCAACCAGAGCGGGGGTGGGGGTTCTGAAGCATGGGACTCCCAGGGCCTGGGGACCAGTTTGATCAAGGAGACCACTGGGGCTTAGATTAAGGGAGCTAGGGGTACCAAAGGAAAGCTCTGAGAATTTTTCTTCCCTTGCTCTGTCACCACACACCTGCCTGCCATGAAAAATCCTGGGCTGTAGAGTAATGAGCTAAAAAGCGAAGACTAGCTCAGAGCAGAGGATACAGGAGTAAATTGGCAAGAGGGAATAGGATGGGAGAGGAATATTAGGTGTCTGAACAGGAGAGCAGAGAGAAGTTCCAAGGTTGTTTTTGGAAAGTTTTCCATGAGGACCTTACTGGCCCAGAGTCCTCTTTTTGTGAATGAGAACAGGTAGCCCTCTTATCCTTCTGCAGCTCTGCTCCCACAGAGAGCTGAGGGGTTTGTGCCCCCATGCACCCTTCAGCAGGGCATCCTTGAGCAGGACATAACCTGCACATTCTTTTGGTGAGAACATCCATTGCAGTTCTCACACGAATCAGGCATCTGTGTTCAATGAATCCTTCCCCGATAACCCAGGAAAGCAGAAATGTTGCTGAATAAAAAATGATTTGTGGAAAATGCACTGGCTTCAGCCATCAGACTTTTTGGCAGAAATATTAAAAATGCAGATAAAAATGTTCCGTTAGGACCCTGGCTGTCCGTATGTCTTGGTGAGATCTTATTATGGAATGTGTGGTAAACACTTGGGCTTCAGGAGCTAGCAGCAGTTCGCTGCCTTTGTGTTTCACATTTCAGTAAAAAATATCAAATGTCAAAATGCACGTCACTGTCTAAATAAAATTGTACACCAAAGAATGGGAGGAATGCTGCTGTTGAGTCATGAGATGTCACGCCTGACAGGAATGCTGATGTCTTGGATGGGCGGCTGATGAGGACAAAGTGGGGAAGTGGGAATATTTTGCTGGGTGTGAGATTGGAGATCTGTGTCGGGCAGTGTTGAGTTTTCCTCACCTGTGATAAGATCACAGCCTGGATCAGAGTTCTGTGTGTAAGTCATCTCCATCCTGGGTCTGGGTGCAGCATCCCATAGGCTGGGAATATGGACTAGTGTTTTATTTCTTCATCTGGAAGCCTTGAGAGAGTTTTAAGTTTTTTTTTATGGTCACATAATTTTATTATTTTAAAAAATTAAAAATTTTTTATTTTCTTATACAATTTTTAAATGTGACCTTCCATTTACAGTTATTACAAAATACTGCCTCTACTCCCTGTGTTGTACCATATATCCTTGTAGTTTATTTTATACCTAATAGTTTGTACCTCTTAATCCCCTACCCCTGGATTGCCCCTCCCCACTTCCCTCTCCCTACTGGTAACCACTAGTTCGTTCTTTGTATCTGTGAGTCTGCTTCCTTTTTGTATATTACCTAGTTTGTTATATTTTTTAGATTCCACATATAAGGATATGATACAGTATTTGTCTTTGTCTGACTTATTTCACTTAGCATAACACCCTCCAATTCTACCCATGTTGTTGCAAATGGCAAAATTTCATTCTTTTTTATGGCTGGATAGTATTCCATTGTATATGTATATACCACATCTTCTTTATCCAATCATCTGTTGATGGAAGTCAACAGATGCTAAGCTAAGCTTTTTTTAAAGATGATGATTTCCCTACCCAGGCTCTTTGGTGGGGCTAATGGCAGACTCTGGGAAGGTTCATGCCAAGGAATACTTCCCAGAATTTCTGCTGCCAGTATCCTTGTCCTCACTGTGAGACACAGCCACCCCCCGCCTCTGCAGGAGACCCTCCAACACTAGCAGGAAAACAGGAAACTTCCACGAGCCTCTTAGGTAGCCTCATCCACCAGAGGACAGACAGCAGAAGCAAGAAGAACTACAATCCTGCAGCCTGTGGAACAAAAAACACATTCACAGAAAGATAGACAAGATGAAAAGGCAGAGGGCTATGTACCAGATGAAGGAACAAGATAAAACCCCAGAAAAACAACTAAATGAAGTGGAGATATAGGCAACCTTCCAGAAAAAGAATTCAGAATAATGATAGTGAAGATGATCCAGGACCTCGGAAAAAGAATGGAGGCAGAGATTGAGAAGATGCAAGAAATGTTTAACAAAGATCTAGAAGAATTAAAGAACAAGCAAACAGAGATGAACAATACAATAACTGAAATGAAAACTATACTAGAAGGAATCAATAGCAGAATAACTGAGGCAGAAGAATGGGTAAGTGACCTGGAAGACAGAATGGTGGAATTCACTGCTGCAGAACAGACTAAAGAAAAAAGAATGAAAATAAATGAACACAGCCTAAGAGACCTCTGGGACAACATTAAACTCAACAACATTCACGTGATAGGGGTCCCAGAAGGAGAAGAGAGAGAGGAAGGACCCATGAAAATATTTGAAAAGATTATAGTTGAAAAGTTCCCTAACGTGGGAAAGGAAATAGCCACCCAAGTCCAGGAAGTGCAGAGAGTCCCATACAGGATAAACCCAAGGAGAAACACACCAAGACACATAGTAATCAACTTGGTAAAAATTAAAGACAAAGAAAAATTATTGAAAGCAGCAAGGGAAAAATGACAAATGACATACAAGGGAACTCCCATAAGGTTAACAGCTGATTTCTCAGCAGAAACTCTACAAACCAGAAGGGAGTGGCCTGATATACTTAAAGTGATGAAAGGGAAGAACCTACAACCAAGGTTACTCTACCCAGCAAGGATCTCATTCAGATTCGATGGAGAAATCAAAAGCTTTACAGACGAGCAAAAGCTAACAGAATTCAGCACCACCAAACCAGCTCTACAGCAAATGCTAAAGGAACATCTGTAAGTGGGAAACACAAGAGAAGAAAAGGACCTACAAAAACAAACCCAAAACAATTAAGAAAATGGTAATAGGAACATACATATCGATAATTACCTTAAATGTGAATGGATTAAATGCTCCAAACAGAAGACACAGGCTCACTGAGTGGATACAAAAACAAGACCCATATATGTGCTGTCTACAAGAGACCCACTTCAGACCCAGGTACACATACAGACTGAAAGTGAAGGGATGATAAAAGATATTTCATGCACATGGAAATCAAAAGAAAGCTGAAGTAGCAATCCTTATATCAGAGAAAATAGACTTTAAAATAAAGAATGTTACAGGAGACAAGGAAGGACACTACATAATGATCAAGGGATCAATCCAAGAAGAAGATATAACCATGATAAATATATATGCACCTGACATAGGAGCACCTCAATACATAAGGCAACTGCTAACAGCTATAAAGGAGGAAATCAACAGTAACACAGTCATAGTGGGGGACTTTACCACCTCACTTACACCAGTGGACAGATCATCCAAACAGAAAATTAATAAGGTAATGCAAGCTTTAAATGACACAACAGACCAGAGAGATCTAATTGATATTTATAGGACATTCCATCCAAAAATAGCAGATTACACTTCATTCTCAAGTGCACACAGAACATCCTCCAGGATAGATCACATCTTGGGTCACAGATCAATCCTCAGTAAATTGAAGAAAATTGAAATCATATCAAGCATCTTTTCTGACCACAATGCTATGAGATTAGAAATCAATTACAGGGAGAAACACGTAAAAAACACAAACACATGGAGGCTAAACAATACGTTACTAAAAAACCAAGAGATCACTGAAGAAATCAAAGAGGAAATCAAAAATACCTAGAAACAAATGACAATGAAAACACGATGACCCAAAACCTATGGGATGCAGCAAAAGCAGTTCTAAGAGGGAAGTTTATAGCTATACAAGCCTACCTAAGGAATCAAGAAACATCTCAAACAATCTAATGTTACACCTAAAGAAACTAGAGAAAGAAGAACAAACAAAATGCAAAGTTAGCAAAAGGAAAGAAATCATAAAGATCAGAGCAGAAATAAATGAAGTAGAAACAAAGAAAACAATAGCAAAGATCAATAAAACAAAGCTGGTTCTTTGAGAAGATAAACAAAATTGATAAACCTTTAGCCAGACTCATCAAGAAAAAGAGGGAGAGGACTCAAATCAGTAAAATTAGAAATGAAAAAGGAGAAGTTACAATAGACACAGCAGAAATACAAAGCATCCTAAGAGACTACTACCAGCAACTCTATGCCAATAAAATGGACAACCTGGAAGAAATGGACAAATTCTTAGAAAGGTATGACCTTACAAGACTGAACCAGGAAGAAATAGAAAATATGAACAGACCAGTCACAAGTAATGAAATTGAAACTGTGATTAAAAATCTTCCAACAAACAAAAGTCTAGGACCAGATGGCTTCACAGATGAATTCTGTCAAACATTTAGAGAAGAGCTAACACCCATGCTTCTCAAACTCTTCCAAAAAAGTGCAGAGGAAGGAAAACTCCCAAACTCATTCTGTGAGGCCACCATCACCCTGATACCAAAACCAGACAAAGATACTACAAAAAAAGAAAATTACAGACTGATATCACTCATGAATATACATGCAAAAATCCTCAACAAAATACCAGCAAACAGAATCCAACAACACATTAAAAGGATCATACACCATGATAAAGTGGGATTTATCCCAGAGATGCAAGGATTCTTCAATATATGCAAATCAATCAATGTGATACACCATATTAACAAATTGAAGAAGAAAAACCATATGATCATCTCAATAGATGCAGAAAAAGCTTTTGACAAAATTCAACATCCATTTATGATAAAAACTCTCCAGAAAGTAGGCATAGAGGGAACCTACTTCAACATAATAAAGGCCATATGTGACAAACCCACAGCAAACATCATTCTCAATGGTGAAAAACTGAAAGCATTTCCTCTAAGATCAGGAACATGACAAGGATGTCCACTCTCACCACTGTTATTTAACATAGTTTGGGAAGTCCTAGCCATGGCAATCAGAGAAGAAAAGGAAATAAAAGGAATACCAATTGGAAAAGAAGAAGTAAAGGTGTCACTGTTTGCAGATGACATGATACTACACATAGAGAATCCTAAAGATGCCACCAAAAAACTACTAGAGCTAATCAATGAATTTGGTAAAGTTGCAGGATACAAAATTAATGCACAGAAATCTCTTCCATTCCTCTACACTAATGATGAAAAATCTGAAAGAGAAGTTAAGGGAACCCTCCCATTTACCGTTGCAACAAGAAGAATAAAGTACCTACGAATAAACCTAGCTAGGGAGACAAAAGACCTGTATGCAGAAAACTATAAGACACTGATGAAAGAAATTAAAGATGATACCAGCAGATGGAGAGATATACCATGTTTTTGGATTGGAAAAATCAATATTGTGAAAATGACTATACTACCCAAAGCAATCTACAGATTCAGTGCAATCCCTATCAAATTACCAATGGCAGTTTTTACAGAACTAGAACAAAAAAATCTTAAAATTTGTGTGGAAACACAAAAGACCCCCAATAGCCAAAGCAGTCTTGAGGGAAAAAAAACAGAGCTGGAGGAATCAGACTCCCTGACTTAAGACTATACTGCAAAGCTACAGTAATCAAGACAATATGGTACTGGCAGAAAAATAGAAATATAGATCAATGGAACAGGATAGAAAGCCCAGAGATAAACCCACGCACCTATGGTCAACTAATCTGTGACAAAGGAGGCAAGGATATACAATGGAGAAAAGACAGTCTCTTCAATAAGTGGTGCTGGGAAAACTGGACAGCTACATGTAAAAGAATGAAATTAGAACACTCTCTAACACCATGCACAAAAATAAACTCAAAATGGATTAGAGACCTAAATGTAAGAGTGGACACTATAAAACTCTTAGAGGAAAACATAGGAAGAACACTCTTTGACATAATTCACAGAAAGATCCTTTTTGATCCACCTCCTAGAGTAATGGAAGTAAAAACAAAACTAAACAAATGGGACTTAATGAAACCTAAATGCTTTTGCACAGCAAAGGAAACCATAAACAAGATGAAAAGACAACCCTCAGAATAGGAGAAAATATTTGCAAACGAATCAACGGACAAAGGATTAATCTCCAAAATATATAAACAGCTCATGCAGCTCAATATTAAAAAAACAAACAACCCAATCCAAAAATGGGCAGAAGATATAAATAGAGATTTCTCCAAGGAAGACATACAGATGGCCAAGAAGCACACGAAGAGCTGCTCAACATCACTAATTATTAGAGAAATGCAAATCAAAAGTACAATGAGGTATCACCTCACACCAGTTAGAAGGGGCATCATCAGAAAGTCTACAAACCACAAATGCTGGAGAGGGTGTGGACAAAAGGGAACCCTCTTGCACTGTTGGTGGGAATGTAAATTGATACAGCCACTATGGAGAACAGTATGGAGGTTCCTTAAAAACTAAAAATAGAACTACCATATGACCCAGCAGTCCCACTACTGGGCATATACCCTGAGAAAACCATCATTCTAAAAGACACATGCACCCCAGTGTTCATTGCAGCACTATTTATAATAACCAGGTCATGGAAGCAACCTAAATGCCCATCGACAGACGAATGGATAAAGAAGATGTGGTGCATATATACAATGGAATATTACTCAGCCATAAAAAGGAACGAAATTGGGTCATTTGTAGAGATGTGGATGCATCTAGAGACTGTCATACAGAGTGAAGTAAGTCAGAAAGAGAAAAACAAATATAATATATTAACGCATATGTGTGGAATCTAGAAAATGGTACAGATGAACTGGTTTGCAGGGCAGAAATTGAGATACAGAAGTAGAGAAAAAACGTATGGACACCAAGCAGGGAAAGTGGAGGGAGGTGGTGGTGGTGGTGTGATGAATTGGAGATTGGGATTGACATGTATACACTGATGTGTATAAGCAACCATGTTGTTTATGGTTTCCTTTGCTATGTATAAATAATAAATAAAACAAACAAAAAAATAAAGATGATTTCCTTTTTTTTGATACTCCATGACAGCTAAATTTTTGTGTACATAACAGTTTCTCAATATCTATGTCTATTGGGTTGATGAATATGTATGGCAATAACATATAACAAATATTTTTATTTTTATAAGTATTCCATAGCAATGCTAATTCTTCATCACTGTGTTGGTAGATAGTGTGGCTTGGAGGAAAGAGACCACACTTCGGACTTGGATTCAAATCTTTACCTTTTCTGCTTCTTACTATTTGTGCAACATTAGGAAAAGAAAAGTTTTATGAGTCTTTTATTTATATCAGAGTTTACAAGGCCTGTAGGTTGAATGATCCTTTCCCCAGACGAAACTGAGTAGGATAATAACCTCTCTCAGTTAACATTAAACTTGGGGGTTGGATGTGGGTGTATGAGTCAGGATATCCCAAGTGATGCTGCTGTAACAAACAGCCCCATGGTCTCAGTGCCTAGATTAACAAAACTCCATTTCTCTTTGATGCAAGTTCTCTCGGGGTCCTGGTGGCATCCCGAGTGGTTCTGCACTTTGTGTAATGGAGGCTGCCTTCTATTTCCACATGAAGTCTCTTCCCTGATTACTGCAGCAAGAAAAGAGTGCTAGAACGTTCCACATCATCAAGTAAGTGCTCCAGCATGAAAGTGACAAATGCTGCTGCTTCTCACAACCCCTAGGCTGGCAGGCAGGTGGGAGTCAGGGAAGTGTAATCCGTCCATCCAGAAGGGAAGGATAACTAGATATAAAAGGACATAATATGCCTCTACCACAGTGCAGGAAGTCGATTTTTAACCAAATACATTAGATGTGTAGATCTCCAGAGAGCCAAATGACTGATGTTTTCCAGAAGAATATTGGACTGTTGGTAATGGGATCAGACTTCCGTAATTCCAGAAATACTCTGCCAGCTCATGAGATAAGTAAGAGTTAAATTCTGTGCTTTTATGAACCTGGATTTTCACTTCTGTATCAGGCTTCCATTTTTGGCCAGATTCTTTGGGGCAACTAGAAGAAAGTGCCGTAGCTGTAACTTTAATGAAGTTATTTACCTTTTCTCAGGGGCTGTCGAATGAGATGGCAAGATTCGACTATTCTGTGTCCCTCTGCCGCACTGTTGTGGTTTCTGTAGATGTTCATGGTCACTGTTAGCAGTCCTGAGAGATAGCCCTTCTGAACATGGAGAGGACTCTTAAGTGCTAGTGTGGACTTGAGTCTTTTCTGTTTTCTGCACCACTCGTAAGCACAAACCCTCTCTTCCTGTCTGCCTTTGTTTCCCTCAGAAATTTGGAGTTAGTGCTCTTGACAATAGAGAGCATCCGTTTTTTAAAAGTCAAGTGTATTGAGGTATAATTTCCATACAGTAAAATGTTCCCTATTGAGATATACAGTTCTATACACTTTGACAAATATATGTAGATGCATAACCACCACTGCAGTTGAGATGCAGGATATCTCTCCCTTTATCTCACTGTAGTCAGTCTCCATCTCTCACCCCAGTTTCTGGCTACATTGATTTGATTTCTGTCCTTAGAGTTTTGTCTTTTCCCGAATGTCGTAGAAATGGAACCATAGAGTTGGTCGCCTTATTTTTTCCTTAAAGAAGATGTTGGGAGTAGGTGTTTATTAATTAATTAATTTATTTTTGCTGTGTTGGGTCTTCGTTGCTGTGCGAGGGCTTTCTCTAGTGGCGCCAAGCGCGGGCCACTCTTCATCGCGGTGCGCGGGCCTCTCACTCTCGCGGCCTCTCTTGTTGCAGAGCACAGGCTCCAGACGCGCAGGCTCAGTAGTTGTGGCTCACGGGCCTAGTTTCTCCGCGACATGTGGGATCCTCCCGGACCAGGGCTCGAACCCGTGTCCCCTGCATTAGCAGGCAGATTCTCAACCACTGCGCCACCAGGGAAGCTCGTGAGTTGGTCGCCTTTGAGTCTGGCTTCTTTTACTCAACATATTGCCTTTGAGAGTTATCCATGTTGTTGCAGCATCGGTGGTCTTTTATTGTTGAGTGGTGCTTCATTGTATCCCTGTTGGTTTATTCAGCGTTCATAGTCATTTGGCCTGTTTCCAGTTTGGGAGCATCAAAGGTTTTTAAGAGGAGAATTGAACTATTTTATCATTTGAAGGGTGACCGTGTTAGGGAGTCACCAGTTAGGAAGAGGACCGTATATAAGGCAGTGGCTGTGGATTCGAGGAGTTGTATATTCGCAGTCTTTATCTTAGGTACGTGAAGCCTTTTACACACAGGGAACTAGAGGCTTACGTGGCCACTGGGAGAGGAGGGGCGGGGATACAGGTCTGGATGGAGACCTGATGATCTCAGCTTGCAGCTCTGATCCAGGTAGCTCTCAGGTGTTCCTCTGGAAGCTACTCGCGGATGCTCCTCCAGGTGTCTCAGTCTGCAGAAGTAGTTCTCACTCTGCCGTCTCCCAACCTGCAGCATCCGTGTCATCTGGGCACTTGTTAGAAATTAATATTCTCAGGCCCTACCCCAGGTTGCCTAAGTCAGAGACCCTGGGGCCGGGGCCCAGCCTTCTGTGTGTTAGCAAGCCTTTCAGAAGATTCTGATGCATGCTAAAGTTAGAGAACCACAGGTCTGTAGTGTAAGTACAAGGGGTCCCCATGAAGCTCACCTAAGAGTGGCTTCCAGTCCAGTATTGACCCACGTGCCTCCATGTCAGTGCTCTGCCTTCCAACTGTCACGCAAGTGGCTCTCGTTGACTAAGTCTAATCAGAAACCTTGTGGGGGAAGATATTATGGGAAATGTAGTTATCAGCTTTCTTCTGAAATACACACAGGAAGCTCAAAGAGAGTGGACATGATCGTAGGTTGATGAGGAACGATCTAGCACAATGTGGGGGAAGTTGTGGAGTTAGCAAGACGTTTGAGTAATGGTTGGAGGTGGTGAATGACCGTGGGGCTTCTGCAGATGCTTTTCGCTTTAAAACCAGGTCCTCACTCCAGCTGTTCTTTCTTCTGCCTGGTTAGGTGGTGCCTCACTGAACTCTCATGTAAGTGAGCCTCAGTTCACATGTGGTGAAGTTAGTGGCTACGTGTGGGCATGTGCTACTTCCAGTCTCCGAGGCCATTACATCAAGTCAAACCCGCACACACTGGCGAGCTTGCAATTTCCAGTAAGTTAAGGTGGTTTCCTCCTGCCACATCAGTCACATTATGTCTGTGGTTTTCCTGCTTGATATTTTAAGTCAAGGAGAAAGGTAAATAATATTTAAGGGACTTGTAAGCCAAGTGTGGAACCATTTTGCACGATTCATGGTTTTATTTAATGAGCTTTAGTACCACAGGATGAGAGTTGTTCCCAAAGGGCCTCAGTCAACCAGACTATTGAACAGAAATGCAGAATGTAAATTGGGTTTTGACTAAAATCATCCTGCTGTTACTTTTTATGGAAGCCATAATTTCTGGTCGAGATCAGGCATGTAGAAAACTGTCATTATAGCAATGCCTTACGGGATTTGACCAACAGCATTTGGGGCGCGAATGAATACTTGGCAGCGTGATTCGTACGCCACTTGCAGTTGTCTAGGGCTAAATATATATCACACGGTTCTTAGCAATGCTGCCTTCATGGCTTTGTGGACTCCACATACTACCTTTTAGATCCAGTATGCCTCGTAATTATTTATTTATAATTTTAAAGCCAGAGGGAAGATGTATTTTCTTTCCATTCTCAGGGCAGAGTTTTCTTTGAGGATGATGGTGAGATGTTTGGAAAATGTGGAGAAAAGGAAGACAAACCATGTAATATTTTCCTCCTGGTAACTGAATGTAAACAATTGCTCGAGATTGAATTTCTTTCCTCCTTTGTACTTCCTCCGGGGCTGCTCTGGACTTGGGAATTCAGAGTGAGGTTGGTAACCAGGTCAATACTTGCACAGCTGATTTCAGATATTACTTGCATGTTGATGATTCCAAAATTCCAAAGCTGCAAGTATGGGTTTCTGTGTGTGTGCTGGATGTCTTCATCTGAGGGTCTCATACACAGTTTGTGCTGGACCACACTGAGGAGACTGCTTTCTGCCGTACAGGTGCTAGTCTTCCCTTCAGCAGTAGTAGACATTTCTTGAGGACAGCGTGCTTTCATCATCATTCTCTTACAAGGCTTGGAGTGTAGTACACACTTAACAAATTCCTGTTGATTGGAAAACAGTGGTGGCAACAGCAAGTGGTGCATACAGGCGGGGCGCTGATGAGAATATTCACAAGGTGTAGGTTTATAATGTCTCCTGTAGCACACCTCTAATTGCCAGAATCCACGTTTAGCCAACAGCATCTTGGCCATTCCAGTGCCTCGTAATAAGAGTAGAAGGCAGTCTGGTACGTTGGAAAGAGCACATGTTTTAGCAGCTGTGTGTTCACATTCTGACTCTGCCCATTAGAATTTATTTAACGACTGACTGTCTCAGCTGTGAAATGAAGCCAGCAACATCCACCGTAAGAGAGTGCCTTGGAGTTGCTGAAGTATGTAAAACGCTTAAATGACGCCTAGTACTCAGTAGATGCTAAATAAACGATGACTTTGCTTGTGCTACTTCAAATCTGTGTGCTCTCTTGTGGTTAATCAGGGATCCTCCCGATCACTGCAAGAGCTTAGGGATGACTGTGATCTCCGTCTTGTAAATGGAGCCCTCAGCTGGTCAGTGGGGAGCTGGAACTAGGAACTGGACTTCTTTCTGACACCCAATCCTTTGCTCATTCCCTTGTTTTAAACTGTCAGCACTTTGCAGAAGCGTCCTTATCCTACATCCAAGGCAGAATCAATTCCCGTTTTCTCCTCTCCTTGTAAAGTGCTTTGTATGTACTGTTACTGTGATATTTACCATATTACCTTGTGATTAGAGTTGGGTCTGAATTCTTGAAAGCCTGCGAGATCTTGAGAGCAGGACCTGGTCTGATTTTTCCGGGTGGGCACAGGGTCTGGCACATAGTAGGTACTCAATGCAGGTTTGTTGAATTAGGGAGGGGAAGAGTCAGCATGCAGCAGAGTTAAAAGATTCCCTTAATTAAAGAAGGAGCTAAGAGCCTTGCTTGGGGTATTATTCCAAAGCCAGTGTGAGCTAACGAGACAGGAAGCATCCATGTGAAGTAATGTGCACAGCCCACCCACTGAGAATGTTAATTATGTTTTCAAAGGAAGACAGGGAGCCCTGGTTGCTTTTAGCACAAAGCAGTGGGGAGAGGCAGGCCCAGGGAAGGAATGCTAAATACTTTCTCTGATTTGAGTTGCCAGCTCTCTGTGTAACTCTGGAAAGGGAGAGGATTCATGAAAAGGTAACTGTCATGTTTATTCATCTGGAGAGAGATTTCATCTCTGTTGTTCTGATGATGATTCCACAGGTACCCTTCTTGCCCAAGTATCTTTTTAGTACCACTCCTTATGACCTTGTCCATATCCTCTCCTGGTCTAAAGTACTCCCTATTCTCTAGAACTTGGCTCTGTCCATGGTTCCTTTCCACTCTTGTATATGTTCAAACTGATTCGACATATTTTCAAGGAGAATTTTAAGATGCACTGTCAACATCTTAATGAGCTTAGTCTTTGACTTACTAATTCCACTTGTAGGAATCTCTCCTATAGAAATTCTCCTTCAAGAAAGTGAAGCGTATAGTACATGCATAGGCTTATGTAATAATAGAAATTAGGAATATCTGCAGTGCTCATCAGTAAAAGATTACTTAGATAAATCTTGCCATAGCCGTTTTATGTAACTGTTAAAATGAATAAGGTAGATCTCTATGCAGGGATATAGTTCTATTATGTTGAAAAAGGAAGTTGTAGAATAATATATATTGTGTGGCCTATTTTCATCTACAGAAAAACCCAGAAGCACACGCCCCACTCATTCATTCAATAAATATTTATTGGTGTATACTGTGTGCCAGGCAGCACACAGAAGAGAAAATCTGCCTTTCTGGAGCTTACATTTTCATCCAGGGAAATTCATAGTAAACACAATCAATAGGAGTACCTAGCATGGTAAAATTTTAAGTAAGCATTAAGGAGAAGTATAGAGTGAACAGGTAAACCTCTGAGGCGGAATGTGGTGGGTCCTGGGGGAATGGGCAGGGCTTTCGTTTTCGACTTTACTTCTGTATTGCTCAAATGAGTATGTGTTAGTTTCATTATTTTTTAAGGGGAAGGGAAAGAGTTTCCCCTCTCCGCTACCTTCAACTTTTCTTATCCAGTGGGATGTTTCTGTTCCACTTTAAACACAGCAGTTTCTCTTGCGACTTTAAAAGAAATGAAAATCCTCCCTTATCCTTAAGTCTCTCTGGTTACAGACCTGTTCTTCTACCTTTCCCTTCATCCTAAGGTTTTGGGGAGAGTCATGGACGTTCAGAATCTCTGATTTTTTACCTCCCATTTGGTCCTCTACCCAAGCCCACCTGGCCTTTTAGCCTCTGTGCCGCTGAAACTGCTCTGATTTCATCAGTGCCTTCTGAGGACACCCATCTCCTCCTATTTCTCTGGGTGGCTCTGCTCAGAGCCCTCTGGTGTTCCCCCCCCCCCCACTTCCATGAGCTTCTTCATGGTTCTGTCCTGAGGTCACTACTTTTCTCCCCTCTACCTGCCACATTCTCTCTGGGTGACCTCATCAACCCTCATCCTTCAATGGCCTGTTTTCTAATGTCTCCCAAGTTTCGAGCTCCGTTTGAACTTTCCTTCCTAGCTTTAGGCACCATGTGGCTGTCTCTTTGGGACTTCAAACTGAGCAAGTTTTTAAAACTGAATTTACATCCTTCCTCTTAACCTGCTCCTTCTCCTTTATTTTGTTCCATGGTTGGGGGTAGTATCATTTAACAGTCAACTAAGGTTGAGAGCTGGGAGTCGCCCAGTGTGGAAATGTGTCCTCCTGATTATAGCCCTTAGCACCAGGCACCATATCCGGCAGGTAGGGGGCGCTCAATAAACGTTGGAAAGTAGGAAGGAGGGATTAACTGGAGCTTTGTGACAGAGATAACACCATGAATTGACCCCACTGTTTCATTTTCTTACTGGAAAGAAAGGAATTGGGTATTTCTCAGTCCCTTTGTATCTACGTGAGTTGGCATCTCTAGTTCTAGACAGCGGGGTGTGGGTGGTAGTGATGTTCATTACTTTCAGGTCTCGTCCTAAGACATCCCATGTGACCTTCCACATACTCTCTTACTATCCCCATCTGCATGGCTGGAAGCCAAGGGCTCCAAAGCTTAGAAGACAATAGCATGTAAACGGGAGTAACAAGATCTCCTCCCCATCCTTGCTTGGAAGAAAGCCAAGCAAGAGAGCCACTCCTCCAGGAGTGCTGACATTAGACTTTCATGATCAAGAGAGAAATTCTTACTGGGTTAAGACACCAAGGTCGTAAGGTTGTTTGTGGTAGCAGGTAGCACTGATTAGAATAGGCTTCAAAATGCAGTTCTTCCTCTGGCACTTGACCATACAAAATTATGTTATTTAGCAAATATGTGTTATTTAGACACAAGTACAGTCACTTATCAGCATTGTATTTGACAGTTTGTGACACAGCCCCCTGTCTTAGGAATAAGTCTTCCATTTCTTTCAGATCTCAAGTTCTCACATGCCTTGAGTGTTGGGTTCATCCTCCTACTCTGTATACAGTGGTTGGCCCATTCCGCAGGCTGAAGTCAGGTTTACATTGACCTTCAAAATGCCCAGTGGCTGCCACTCTTCCCTAACCCTTACCAGATCTTTAGTCTCTGTTTCCTTGACCATTTCCTGAAAGACCCTTTGAGTTGCCCTACGTTTTCATACCCATACATTAGATATTGGTTTCCTTACGCTAAGTCCAGTGCTACTATTATACAACTTTTTGTCAGCCATTCGGGGGAAAAACTGTGCACCAGACAGAAAATAAATTGAATATGTGTCTGTGGTGTAGGGCACACCATGCATTACGAACTTGCTTACTCAACACAGCATGTCACAGTGCTCATTGGCTGAGAGTGTGTAGGGCCGTCTTGCAGGCTAGCTTTCCATTGGCCAAGGGCATAAAGCTGTGGTCGGAGCATCAGAAGAATACATATCAACAGTGTACTCTTACGCAGTGCTGTGTATGCAAACGATATGTATTAGGGTTCTCCAGAGAACAGCCATATACGAGGAGATTTATTACAGGAATTGGCTCAGGCAGTTACGGAGGTTGAGAAGTCCCACACTTTGCTGTCTGAAAGCAGGAGAACCAGGAAAGCTGGTGGTATAATTTAGTCCAAGCCTGAAGGCCTGAGAACCACGAGCCGTCGGTACCCGAAGGCGGGAGCTCAAACAAAGAGTAAATTTCCCTGCCTCCACCTTTTTGTTCTATTCAGATCCTCAACAGGTTGGGTGATGCCCATGGGATGAGCGAAGGCAATCTTTGCTTAATCTACCAATTTAGATGTTAACCTCTTCTAGAAATACTCTCACAGACATATCTAGAAATCATGTTTTACCAGCTATCTGGGAATCCCCTAGCCCGTTCGAGTTGATATATAAAATCAGCCATCACACAGTATTCAGAAAATTATTTCAGAGGCAAACAGATGTTAGCTGGAGATAGAAGTATATGTGCCCGGTCTGCTGTAACGTCACAGCCAGGAAAGCTGAACTTGGCTGTGAATCCATATTGTAGGGGGTTACATCTGGTCATGAATAGACTTAGAACAGGTCCTTAATAGTCTGAGAAAGCATTGGCACTTGAAACCAGGGACGCCCTGTAGAGGGAAAGGTTGTCTGATTCCTAGACTACTCGTCTGCTCTTGAAGAATTTTGCCTTTGGTTAGCCTGGGAGCCCCAATGTGAGTTTGAATTTGAAGCATGAATTCTTAAAAAAATGCATTTGTCTCGGCTTTGTGACAAAGATTTCTTAGGTCAAGGCCATGGCTTTAATGACTGAGTCTCTCTCCTTCCTGAATATCTCTTCCCATGGTGGGGATATGAGAGCTGTTATCACACATATACTTTGGGTTTTATTGGCGTTATGAATGCATTTTGTTGATCATGGTTATTAGCAGACAGAAGGGAGATTTCTGAGCCTGACACCTTGCTGGATTTAACTGGTGCTCCAGGTTCTGTGCAGAAGTCTGAAGACATCTCAGGTGATCAAGACTCTCCCTACCTCTTTTCTCATCGTTTTCTCCTGTGGATTGCCCAGCACCTCTCTGTATTTAATCCCAGACTATACATGATGACTCATCACATCCATAATTTACAGCTTTATCTACCCATTTCCCTTTCTCCTTTGCTTTCAGTTTTAAAGTCTCTTGGATTAGTGGGACTCTAGGCAAACACTTATAACTCTACATAACAGGATTCTTTAAGAAAAAAGCCCACCTGTTTGGGTGATTTATATCGTCATCTTTTTGCTTAAGCATATCTTTTGAATTTTCTAAATTAAATATGCATTTTTTGTACTTTAAAAGCTGTTTTTTTAAAAAAAAGATGACTTAAACTTGAATCAAGCTTATCAGAACTCTGAAAGACAGTCAAGGATTGATAGAAACCAATTGAATGCTTAGCCAGGAGAAAGGCCACTGAAACAGAGTAGGAGCTCCTTTTTTTTTTTTTTTGCATTTTTACTTAACCTTCCCTCCCCCGGCCCCTGGCACAGTGGTAGTCTTGAAGACAGCACCTTGTATTTCCAGTGTGAGTACATGATTCTGGAGGGAGCAGAGGGGGTCTAGTCCCAAAGAAATTGTGCTTTTCCGTTTTGACCTTACTGGGGTTTCCTGTAGGATTGACATAAGGGGCTTCCTTTTGTTTCACCTAACTCTACCTGGGAAGAGTGTCTACGTAGTCTTCAAGGAAAAAAAAAAAAAAAGGCGAAGAAATGAACCAGCAGTTGCCACCTGAGGAAAAAATAACAGTTGAGGAAAATGATAAACGCACTGAAATCCTGGAAAGAAAAGCCAGGGATTAACCTTTTGTGAAGGAAATAGGGGCTTTGAAAAGCTACCATGTATTTGGGCAACCCAGAAGGACATGCACATGCTCAGGGCAGGACCTATGCTCAGAAAAGACCTGAGAAGACTGTAAGTTTTTACTCCTGGCTTGTTTTTAGGATCAGAATAAGTGAATACTAAGGCAGAGTTGTAAATGGCCTGTGTTGAAGGAGTGCCTTGACATAAAGTCAACTTGCAAAGACCTGGAATGTACTTTTTTTTTTAACTTAAAATTTTTTTGAAATTTTTCCTATTCTTTTTCTTTCTCTTTGCACATCAGAATATCCAAAACGTCCACTTTTAAATGAAAAACGATGAAGCATGCAAAGAAACAAAAAAGTATGAATTATTCACTGCAAAAAAAAAAAAGAAAGAAATGAACAGAAACTGTCCCTGAGGAAGCAGACATTGGACTTAATAGACAAAGACTTGTTTTGTTTTGTTTTGTTTTGCGGTATGCGGGCCTCTCACTGTTGTGGCCTCTTCCGTTGAGGAGCACAGGCTCCGGACGCGCAGGCTCAGCGGCCATGGCTCACGGGCCCAGCCGCTCCGTGGCATGTGGGATCTTCCCGGACTGGGGCACAAACCCGTGTCCCCTGCATCGGCAGGCGGACTCTCAACCACTGCGCCACCAGGGAAGCCCTCGACAAAGACTTTTGATCAACTCTCTCAAATATTCTTGAAAAACTGAAGGAAGCTATGGCCAAATAACTAAGAAAACCAAGAGAGCTATTTCTCAATAAATAGAAAATATCAGTGAAGAGAAAGTATAAAAAAAAATGAAATAGAAACTTTGGAGCTGACAAATACAGTAACTGTAATGAAAATACTTACAACAGGGGATTAGGAATAGATTTGAACAGAAAGAATAAAGAATCAGTGAGCTTGAAGATATGTCAAATTAAATTGACCAGTTTCAGCAGCAGAAAGAAAAAAAAAAAAAGAGGAAAAATGAACAGAGCCTAAAAAACTTGTGGGACACCCTCTTACCTACACACACGACGGGAGTCCCAGAAGAAGAAGAAAGAGAGAAATGGTCAGAAAGAATATTTGAAGAAATAATGGTCTAAAACTTCCCCAAATTGATTTTAAAAGTATGAATCTACACATCTAAAAAGCTCAATAAACAACAAGTAGGATAAATCAAAGATATCCACATTGAGACACATTATAATAGCCAACTTCTTAGCAGAAACCATGAAGGTCAGAAGGCAGTGAGATGACATACTTAAATTGTTGAAAGATAAAAACTGTCAACCAATAATTCTACATATGGCAATAATCTATTTCAAGAATGAAGGATAACTTAAGACATTTCCAGATAACAGAAGATGGAGTTTATTAATAGTAGACGTGTCCTATAATAAATGCTAAAGGAAATCCTTCAGGCTTAAATAAATGAACACTAGGCAGTAACTTAAAGCCATGTGAAGAAATGAAAAAAATTGGAAAAACATTTATAAAAGATAAATTTAAAAACCAGTGTTATTTGTTTTGTTTTTTTTTTGGTTTGCAGCTCCTCTTTTTTCCCCCTATATTATTTAAAAGAGAAATGGGTAAAACAACAATTATAAATCTGTCATAATGTGCATGTAATATATAAATATGTAATCTGTGACAATAGCAATATATGGGAAGAGGAACAAACATATGTAGGAGTAGAGTTTTTGTATATTATCAAACCTAAATTGGTATCAGTTCAAAAAAGTTACGTAAGTTTAAGATGTTAATTACAAGTCCAAAGGTAACCACTAAGAAAATAATTTTTAAAAATTCAGGAACGAAATGAGAAGAGAATCAAAATGGTGTACTATAAAAATCAATTAAAGGCAGTAATGGAGGAATTAAGAAACAAATAAAAATATATAACATATGGAAAAGAAATAGCAAAATGTCAGAATTTCTTCCATAATTATTTAAATGTAAATGGATTACACTTTCTAATTAAAAGGCAGAGGTTGGCAGAAAAGATAAAAAATATGATTCATCTATACATTGTCTACAACAGAATCACTTTAGTTCCAGAGAAAAAGGAAATTAAAATTAAAATGATGGAAAAGATATTCTATGCAAAGAGTCCATACAGTGGAACATTATTCAGCTATATACAGAAATGAAGTAATGGGACTTCCCTGTGGCACAGTGGTTAAGAATCCGCCTGCCAATGCAGGGGACACAGGTTTGAGCCCTGGTCTGGGAAGATCCCACATGCTGCAGAGCAACTAAGCCCGTGCACCACAACTACTGAGCCTGCGCTCTAGAGCCTGCGAGCCACAGCTACTGAGCCTAAGCGCCACAACTACTGAAGCCCACATGCCCTAGAGCCTGCATGCTGCCACGATGGAGCCCACGCACTGCAACTGCTGAAGCCCGCACACTCAAGGGTGCGCATGCTGCAACTACTGAGGCCTCTGTGCCTAGAGCCCGTGCTCTGCAACAAGAGAAGCTACCACAATGAGAAGCCCGCGCACTGCAATGAAGAGTAGCCCCTGCTCGCCGCAACTAGAGAAAGCCCACACACAGCAATGAAGACCCAGTGCAGCCAAAAAAACGAGAAAGAAATGAAGTCCTGACACATGCTGCAACGTGGATGAACCTTGAACACATTATGCTAAGTGAAAGAAGCCAAACCCCAAAGGCCAGATACTGTATGTTCCATTAATTTGAAACATCCAGCATAGGCAAATCCATGGTGATAGAAAGTGGATTAGTGGTTGTTACGGCTGTCAGGAAGGGGGAATGGGGATTGGCTGCTTAAATGGTGCAAGATTTTCACTGGGGGTGATGGAAAATTCTGAAGCTAGGTAGGTGGTGATGGTTGCACAACACTGAAAGTACGAATGCCACTGAGTGGTACAGTTTGAAATGGTTACCTTGGTAAATTCTAACATACAATCAGTGGAGACTGACCCAAAGATAATGGAAATAGCAGAAAAGGATTTCAAAGTAGCTTTTATAACTATGTCCAGTGTCTTAATAAAAATATGTTAATAACAAATGAAAAGGTAGTGCTGAAGCCAGATGGCCAGTCAGAAAACTAGACCTCATGACAATTCAATATCAGGAGAGTTCAGATAATGAGAAATTAAATAATCCATAGCAGGTCTAAGAGATTTCAGAATTACAGAACTCTCTAAAGGAAGGGGTGCTTCCTTTCTCTGCTGCAACCCACAAAGGGCCTTACAGCTGGTCTTGAGCCTCTCTTTCAAACTAGTAAATTGAATGCATTACCATCTTTTACTTTAGGCTGCTTGAAACTTAAAATTAGAGTGGAATAATACCAAAGAGAGTCTTCAGTATCCTCATCTGGGTTTCCAGGGTTGAGCCTTCAAAAACTAGTGTCATTTCTTGAGATTACCTTCTGTGCCATAAATGTTGCCTTAGATTCCTAAACACAGATCATGCCCTCATATGCTTGGCTTAAAGGGAAAGCAGAGTTTCAGGCTGAAGAGTCTCAAAGTATCCCTGAGTCCCTTCTTGCTCAGGCAGCTACCAAAGTTTTATCATGTGTCTAGTCAAAAAATTCGTCATTGGATCAAACAACATTTGTTATTTTGAAGTTGAACATTTAGTTCGCACAGACGCTATGTACATTCTTTTATTTTCTCACCAGAAGCCATATGTTACATTCTGACTGGTGATAGAAAATATTGAACAATGAGATGCAGAGCTGCTGTTGTCAAAGCAAGAATAACACATTTAAAATATGCACTGTTGAATTTGGTAGCAGACTGAAATTAATTACTCTTAGGCATGAAATCTCTAAATGAGATTGTTAACTTTTTCTTCAGAACAAAAAATAGAAAAATCTGACTCCTTCATACATTGTCCCCACAGAGTAGTAATTTTTCCAATTGATTTCTTTTGTTCCAAAAGCTGAAAGGCATCTCAATTGAAAATCCAACCTTTAAAAAGTATTATTCACTTCATATATAATGATGTGTAAAGTTAAAAAATAACTATACCTGGTTATGAATCTTGTTATTTGGCAAATGAATATGACATAGGACAATGACTGTATAACTAGATGTGGTTCCTGGAGGATTAGGTTATAGTTTGTGATCTATATTATTTCATAGTTGGCCACTAGGGTAAGACGGTTATGCTCAAGTGGTGACATGTAATTCCTCCTTTTAAACTTGAAAGGAATCTGTTTTAAGAGTACGTCTCTTACAACCAGAATTTTAACTGGGAAAAGCAGCAAACACACTTACACTTCAAAACCCTATTTTCTAACCTGTTCCGTGCTTCATATAGGAGCCACGTAGTCTTAGGATAGTTTGTCTCTAGAACACTACAGATTCTGTAAGTGAAAGCCTCTAGTTACTTAGTAATACCCCTTATTTTTTTTTTCTCCTATTTCCTTTTCTTAATTTTAACAGCTTACCACCATTTCTCTTTGCAGGTGTGGTAAATTGTATTATTCACAATTATTTGTTTGTGCTCCCTTTTTGACTCACATCCATACAGCCTTAGTGTATTTCCACACCCATTGACATTAAGCTTGGCCGTATAATCTTCTTTAGCCAAAGGAACCTATCTGAACAGAAGCTTTAAGTGATTTGGCTTTGTACCTCTTGTTCTTGCTCTTTCATGAGATTAGCATGCTCTAGAACTTGGCTTTTCTTTCAGGCTGGAGTCTGTTACGAGAAGACAACTGGAGCTAAGCCTAGCAGAGGCACAGTTGTAGCCCTTTTGTAACATGAGCAAAAAATAAATGTGTATTTTTGTAAATTACTGCGACATTGGGATACTTGTTACTTGGCAAAAACTGACTTATATACCAAAGAATACCAACAAATAAAACTTCTTTTTCCTTTGTCCCGTTCTCTCCATAGTAGACACATTGTCCATCAAAATTGGTATGAGGGACACGCTTTCCCAGAAATTTTGAGTTTCTTGACAGCAAGGCTGGGAACCTCCCTAGTCATTTTGGTATCCTCAGTACTTAGCATAGGGTAAGATACAATGAATAGTTGATGAATGAATAGTTACCTTGATCTGCACATTTAATCCTTGTAGCCCAAAGAGGACCTTTTAAACTCTCAACTGGTTCTTCCCAACCTGTCACCCTCGGGTCTCTTGAGTTTATTCTCTACAATCTCAAATTAACCTGTACAAAAGAGATAAGGGGAAGAAAATGTTATAAAGAAATAATACTGTTAAAAATAACAGTTGTCTATATAGACTTAGTCCCTACTATGGGCTAAATGCTGGGATAAGTAGCTTAATCCATTTTATTATTTAAATCTCACAAACCAACCAATGAAGTAAATTCAAGTAGTATTTCTCTTTTTTTCTTTTTTGAACAGAGGAGAAAGTAACTTTCAGTCTGCAGCTGGTTAGTGGTTAACTTTAGGATTTTGAGCCCAGATACTCTGATCACAGAATTGTTGCGTTCTTAGGCCATTGTATCATCCTCAAATACTGTATTTCAAAGGCAATTGAATCTAAAGTTTGCCTGATTTGATATTTTCTATTGCCCTCAGAATAGCTGACCAAGTAGCAAGTTTCAATCATGTCAGAATTCCCTGGGTTGGCAGTGCCTTGGGTTGTTGAGACAGAGAACATTAGAAATCTTTTTCTTTGCCCTTCTTGGGTTCATCGTGACTAGCAGGCGATCTTTGAGGAAAACTTTTGTTTTTGACAGGTTTTTTTTTTTTAATTCTGTGAAGTGCACAAGGATTAATGAGACAATTGCCTGCAAAATGCTTTGACCTCACGGGAGCCAAGAGGAGATTTAAGTGCAAGGAATTATTCCCCGACATAAGTCAGTACAGAGTTTTTAAATAGAAATCCTCTTTAAAGAGTAACACGAAGGTTGTGATAAAAATCAACAAGTGCCAAACAATTTAATAAGGTTAAATGTCTCCCAGCGAAAGTGAGATGTGAGAGGCTGTCAAAAAAGAAATGTAGAACCAAAATCTAAGCCAGGGAGGCCCTCAGAGGTGTCCAGTTTAAACCATTTATTTAAAAAAAAAATGAGGAAACATGCCTAAAATGCAAAACTAGTTGGGTTAAGTGTCTTGCCCAAGGTCACACAGCTGGTTAGGGTTAATGTAGAAGGGAATATTGATGTATGGTGGATACCAACGACATGTGTCATAAGATTCTATAATCATGGGCTTCCCTGGTGGCGCAGTGGTTGAGAGTCCGCCTGCCGATGCAGGGGACACAGGTTCGTGCCCCGGTCCGGGAAGATCCCACATGCTGCGGAGCGGCTGGGCCCGTGAGCCATGGCCACTGAGCCTGCGCGTCCGGAGCCTGTGCTCCTCAACGGGAGAGGCCACAACAGTGAGAGGCCCACTTACAGCAAAAAAAAGATTCTATCATCAAGGAGAAGGAAGCACAGGGGGCTGGGTTGCTGGGTGGAACTTGTACTGAGCCGAAGGACTGGCGAGATTTGAGTAAGTGAAGGAGTGAGGGAGATACATTCCCTGTCATTAAAACGGTGTGACCTCAAGTTTAGAGGGTGAAAAAAATCACACCACCTTAATACTATAATTTGATGTAGGCTCAATAGAAGACGCAAAGCTGTTATTTACTGATGTTTTCTCAGCCTCTTGCTCCAAACCTCTCTTCCTCTTTTTGCAAACACAAGTGGTATCTTGCATGTGTGAGGCATTGGACTGAGTCCTAGGTTCTTGGAAGGAAAGTACAAGTACAAATTGATAAATTATGCTCTATATTAAGGAGATAATATATCTATTGATTCATCATTCAGTCGTCCGTGTATCCATCCATCCATCCATCCGTCCATCCATCAACATATACTCCCTTGTTACCGAATAGATAATGAGAAAATAAGAGGTGGAGAGAGAATACCGTGTTTGTTCAGAGAAGGCAGAGATTGATTCCAGTGGGAGAGACAGTAGTAGCAAAACGATAACCACCATTTATATTGGGCTTATTATAAGCGAGTCTATGTTCAAGGGCTTTACATGCATACTTTACTTAATCCTCACCGCTATTCCATATGGTAGTTTCTATGTCAATAGGAGTCTGTCTCTCCACGTCTCTTGGCTCTGTTTTCCTCTGCCTTGGCTAGGTCCTCGGTATAGTCTCCAGAGTGGTGGCAGAGTTACAGTGGAGTATGAAGCCTAATTGGAGTCTGAGGCAAAGGGAGTAATCAGTATAATACTAATCCTGCCTTCCTGGTAAAATCTGATATATTTTTTATTATTTTTGACATTATTTTGGTTTTTAAAAATAAAGTATTGTGATTACTGAGTTTTTAAAAGGATTTTAAAGAGGCTTTTGTGAAAGCATTCCCCCCCCCTAGTTAATTAACATACCTGTCATTTCACATATTTATCTTTTATTCTGAGGGTGGAGAGCTTTTCAATTCTACTTTCTTAGCAAATTTCAGTTACATAATACAGTGTTATCAATTATAGTCACCGTGTTTTACATCAGGTCCTCGGACCTTATTTATTTTATAGTGGAATGTTTGTTACTTTTCCCAGCCTCACCCTATTTCCCCCAGTTCCTCCCAATACCTGGCAACAACTCAACCACTTTTCTATTCTGTTTCTTTGAGGTTTTTTTTTTTTTTTTTGGTTCCATGTATAAGTGATCCCATAGAATATTTGTCTTTGTCTAGTTTATTAAGGTCAGCACAATGCCCTCAGGGTCCATCCATGTTATCACAAATGGCAGGATGTCTTATTTCTCCTAGCTGAGTAATGTGTATCCCATAATATATGTGTGTGTATGTATTCAGTTATGTAGGATATATATATTCACTAATGGACACGCTTAGGTTGCTTCCACATCTTGGTGATTGTGAACAGTGCTGCAGTGAACATGGGAGTGCAGATCTCTCTTTACATCCTGTTTTCATTTCCTTTGGATATACACCCAGAAGTGGGCTGGGTAGTTCTCCACATCGTTTTCCATAGTGGTTGTACCAGTTTACGTTCCGCGATTAAGAGCTTCTTGGTAACCCTCCTTAGGTTTTGCAGCTGCCACGCCTTCCTCTCCTCACCCTAGTCCCAGTCCTGAAGAATGGCCTCCACCAGTTCCAAAGAGTTTCCTTCACAGTAGTCCTACCAGGCAGGGCTGTCATTGGCCTGACATTGGCCCCGCACGCATCCCTGGACCATTGCAGTGCTTAAGAGCAGTGCAGTGCTTTTGCTGGACTCTGGAACAGGGAGGGTGGGATCAGGTCCCTTTCCAGCTGCTGAGAGCAGAGCGTGGTGGAGGGACAGCTTACTTGGCTTCCCAGAAGCAGAGCCTGAAATAGGGATTTGTACTCAGGTGATTTTGGGGAGAGGGCAGGAGTTGAGCTCCAGAGATGGGGGTTGAGGAGGTAGAAGGTTGCTGAATGAACGTGTGGTTTCAGGGTAAGACCACCTTCAGTGTGATGTCACTCCGTGGGAGCAGGGAGCCCACCTTTTGTGCCCTCCTGCTTGTCAGTCCCTGGCTGAGGCCTGGCAGTCGGGGAGGGAGGCGTCTCCGTCCGACTGAGGCCACTTAGCAGGTTGGGCAGCTGTGAATTATTATCAGCCGAGAAACGGGAGCCAGGGCTGGCTGCAAGGGCCACTCAGGGGCCTGGCCAGGGCCCCACCAGTGTGCAGCACAAGGGGTGGTCCTGAAAGACACTGTTCCCAGAAAGGGCAATGGATCCATTCAGCACTTACGGGATGTCCTCTCCACTTAGCTCCTCAGCAAAGGAGATGGAATTAACTGTCCCTTAATGACAACTATTTTAGCGAAAGAAAGATATCACAGACACACACAAACACTTTCATATATCCTCATCTGGAATATTGAAAAGCCGAAGCAGCTGCCTTCTTGCTGCCTGGTTCAGAAGTAAGAGCTTTCAGCCCAGAGTCGTGGACAAGCTCACCTGGGTTCACTCCCTGGGACCCACCTGGGTCCCAGGACGCCAGTGAACCATGCCGACAGTCCGTGTGCAGGCCCCGGAATGGCTCTACAAGATGGCATTACGATGAGCAAAATGGACTTCCTCCTTGAAAATTCCATTGGGGGAAGTGTCATGGCATTTAGAGTTTCCATATACCGGGGAAATTGTACTGGCGGAGTGAACCGCAGTCCGGAGACGAGAGAAACGGGCTGTCAGCTGCACACCAGGCCAGGCAGCCTACAGACTGCTCCTCTGTCACCCGGGGGGAGCCCTGTCACCCTTTCATTAGCAGTAATTGAGTGCCTACAGAGGTGGTCATTACCCACACCAGCCGGGCCTCCCAGGCTCATCTGTCTTTATCATCTCCGTAAGAGTATTGGTCATTACCAGGGCCCTCCGTTCCTTTGGAGAGGGACTGGGAAATGGGATTAATAAGGCCTGAAATGTATTGTGTAACACACGCCGGCAGGGAAGACAAAGCGGAAGGACTGAGAAATGGTGAGCCCTTGACTTCCTGGGGGGTCCAGGCTGCTGAGACGCCTGGGTGCTGCCTTTTCAGGGACTTATGCTCAGATTCTCTGGCACCCTAGCATCCTTGATTTTGTAGGAGCCAACACAACTCCACAGATACAAAATAAACTCAATAGCTCCCCTCGAAAGGCATCTTTCTACTGGTACCATCGAAGTTAACAAAGTAAATAAAATAATGATGGCTGGGGAACCAAATCATTATTCTGAAAGCTGGTATGTAAAGGGAAAGAATCAAGCATCTAACAGGTTTGGCTGTATGAACTGTGTCAGGGTAACCAAAGAGTTGGTGACGAGAAGTTTCAATAAAAAAGGAGTGGTGAAATGAGAACAGTGGTACTCAAATACCAGTGCGCATCAGAATCCCCTGGAGGGCTTATTAAAGCACTGATGCTGGAACCTACTCTGGAATTCCCGATTCAGAGGTCTGGGATAGGGCTGGAGAATTGCATTTCTAAGACGTTCCCAGGTGATGCTGCTACTGCTGGGACAGAGAAACAAGTTAAACAACGTCGCCAAGAGGATGCAAACAGCAAAATCCCAGCTGTGGGGAACTCTGCAAGACAAACAAGTCATTTATCACTGGGAGGAAAAGAGAGGAAGGAGGGCAATGTGTGGATTCTGAGAGACTTAAGAGACACGTGATCCTGGTGATGGGACTCTATTGGACGCTGAATTGATCCAACAAACTCTGAAAAAGAAAACTGTGAGGCAGGCACAGAAACTTGAAAGCTGAGCAGATATTTGATGACATCGGAGAATTATTGTCACCACCCTCACTGTCTGCATGCCCGGTTTCCTTCTCAGCACTGAATTCTCAGCTTAACTGTCATCTTTTCAAAGAGATTTTCACTGACCATCTTTCCTAGATAGCTCCGCCTTCTCTTAGCATCCTCTTCTTTTACTGCATACAACTGACAACTCGTAATTATTTGTTGGCTTTTTCTGTCCATCTCTCCTAGAGTGAAAACTCCGTGAAACCCATGGCTCTCTTAGCTCTCATCTCCCCAGTGCACACAGAGCTAGAAGCACAGTAAATGCCCAGTATTGATTTCCTGAATGAATGATCAATAAATCTTAGGGAATTCTGGGGTTTCACAATCCTTTCCCCATCCCTGCTTTTAACTTTTATCTGAAATTCACAGAGCCCTGTAAGGTGGGAAGTTATACTTTGCCATTTTTTCTTAGTGAGGTCAAACGTGAGTGTTGTCCCCAAGGTCACAAATAATTGTTCTGAATCGGCAAAGCTGGGTCAAAACGCAGTCTTTCCGACTTGAAACCTGACGATCTTTCTGTTCCAAGACGTTTTCATTCAGAAGTGTCTGAACATCTAAATATAGTCATTTTAATAGTTAAACTTACACCTGAGTAATTGGTGGGAGAGAGGGAGCTGTGTTTAAGGATATATTCATTTTCTCTGTTCATAGAGGCCAGGGTAGGGAGCATCTAAGATGTTGCATATGTGGGTGAGAGCAGTAGTATATGGTACATGGGAGGTGGGTGTCTTTGAAGTTTATCTGTCTGCGGTTTGCTCTCCTGGCTGCAGGTGGTCTCCTGGGGTGGGTTTGGCAGCTCATTTCTGTCAGTGTGGTAACATATTTAGGATTTCCCGTCTGTGTGTGTGTGTGTGTGTGTGTGTGTGTGTGTGTGTGTGTGTGTCTTTCCCTACCTCTGTCTTTTTTTTTTTTTTTTTTTTTTTTGGCTGCTTTGGGTCTTTGTTGCTGTGTGCTGGGGCTACTCTTCATTGCCATGCACGGGCTTCTCACTGTGGTGGCTTCTCTTGTTGTGGAGCACGGGCTCTAGGCGCGTGGGCTCAGTAGTTGTGGCTCGTGGGCTCTAGAGCGCAGGTGCAGTAGTTGTGGTGCACGGGCTTAGTTGCTCCGCGGCATGTGGGTTCCTCCTGGACCAGGGCTCCAACCCGTGTCCCCTGCATTGGCAGCTGGACTCTTAACCACTGCGCCACCAGGGAAGTCCCATACCTCTGTCTTTTTTCTTTGTATTTTTCTCTCTTTCTCCATCTCTCTGTCTCTTTTTCCTCTAAATGTCTCTATCTCCATCACTTTCTCTGTCTCTCTGTCTCTTTTTCTCTTTCTCCAACTCTATACCTTGATTTCTGTTTTAGTCTCTATTTCACTATCTCTTTTTCTGTCTCTGTCTATCTCTTTCTATCTCAATTTCCAGCTCTCTACCCTTAACCTCCTGCCTCTTCCCAGCTTCCGCCACATTGTTTTCTGCTCCCCATTCACTGAAAACCTTATTAAGAGAACTGTCCACAACTGTTGCTTTCCATTTCACCTCCTCTTTTTCCTCCATCCAGTCTACACTGGTTTCTCTTCTTTGCATTCTGCTGAAACTGTCTTTGACAAAGAACTGGACATTTTCCATATTTCCAGATCTGATGGGCTATTCCCGTGTTACTTGCCCTCAGAAGCCCTGGACACCTACCATTCCTTCTTCATTGAATGATTACTCTCTCGGGGTGTTAGGATCGATTAACTGCCACAAGAAGTAATCACAAAATCTCCGTGGCTTAACAGTATCATAGTTATAATAAAGGGGAAAGAATAAGGAGGATCTCGTGGGAGATTTTTATGGGTGAGGCTTGGAGTAACATACTCACTTCCACCCATATTCCGTTTGTTATTCCCTTGGTCCTTCCTGGATGCAAGGGGTGCTAAGAAATGTTGCCCCTTGCTGGGCACGTACTTCCCAGCAATAATCCTACACTTTGGACAGTGAGTTTGAGTCTGTGGGGGGCAGTTAACCCATCTTGCCCATAGGTGGAGAGACACGCAGGTGCCAGGTCATGTATGTGTGGCTCAGGTCTGCAAAGCAGTGCTCAGCATACTGTCTCCCCAAATCTTCTTTGGCCGGTGGAGGTCACTTTTCCCAGGTCACCCTGTTTTTCCCCTAGTGTGGGTCTTAACTCCTTATGAAGACGCCCCACAGGTAAAGGTTTCACGGGGCACCCAGCTCACTTTCGCACCTAGATCTTCTCTGGAAAGTGGACTGTTTGATCCAGGATGCTCACTTCTAGGTCCCCAGTGGAAGCTAAATTGTCCTGATACAGAGGAACTGGATTTCTTGGTGGGAGGCACATTTTAATAATTTCTCATTTAACGTGTTCCCTGTGCTCTTTGGGCTCTCGTCTGTACTCTGGGGTCATCTGGGTCATAGAAGGAACACAGTTACCCAGCACCACACCACAATTCTGCAATCCTTTCTATGTCACATTAGAAGAAACAAAAAGCATATATCACGGGTACAACATGTGTAGACAGTTACTGGCTTTATTCCACGTGGATGCTTAAGGCTTTTTATTTTAATATGCCCACAGAAATCGTAGGAGCTCTCAACATGTTCCTCCTTTATCTGGAGGAGGATTTATTATATGGTGGGTCTCTTAATGGTGTCCCCGTTTGATCACAGAGGCTGGCTCCGAATCGGACACGTTCTGGGGTTTGCATGGGGAAGGAAGAACTGGACACTCAAGCCAGGCAATCCGTTTGCATAAAGAGCCATCCTGCTGGGTGGCAGGTTGGAGAGTATCCAACTCTGCTTGACTGTGACTCTCCCAGCCCTCGGAGAGTCTCCGTATAGCCTTCCAGATCTTCTCTCTTGCGAACATACCTTACTCTCTAAGATTTAGTCGATAGGGCACACCGTCAACACAAGATCTGTGTCTGTTCCTAATGATTAGCATTCTCGGAGCACTCCACAGCCTCTCAGAATTGCCGAAAAGTTATTAGCCCAGGTCATTTATAACCACTGCACTGTAATACCTGAGAAATTGTAGGCACAAGAAGCAGGGTACCTGAGGCCAGAGCATCCCAAGGCCCATCTCTGGCCATCTTCACTTCGGTGCAGAATAATTCATTTGAATAAATATTCATTGAACGGTTAATATTCTATGCCCAGTACTAGGTAATTAGGGATATAAACAATAAACAAAATAACAGTGGATGCTGTGACCCCCCTTCAGGACTTAAGGACCTAACTTCCAGCTGTTGTTGAGTGCTGTTGGCTGACAGACTTCAGTTGTCAGCCCTCTTCCACAGCTGACTCAGCTAGAGCAGGTTGCCTCACCCACGGTCACATCCCCATCCCGTGGCAGCCCATATGTAATGATTGATCTGAAGGTCTAACCCTGCAGGGCCATCCCAGCTTTAGGGTTCCCCACAGGGTTGGCTGAGGCCCTGTTGAGACTGCATTGCAGCCCAACTGTTCCCTTTGCCCAGTCTGCTTCCTGCCCCTTCCTTCCTCAGGGGGCGTTCTCAAGGGTCCTCCTCAGTAGCCTTCCTGCAAGCTAATATCTGTGTCAGGGTCTGCTTCCTGGGGACCCCAAACAGAAACAATGGGATGTCGAGGGACCTTCTGATTTGAGGAGCTCACAGTCGAGCTATAGAAATAGATGTGCAAGTGACGGTAACCCACCATGTAAGTAGTGTGCTCCAGCTGGAGTGGGAGCTAGTGCTATAAGGACGTTGAGGAAGAAGTGACAGGAAACTCTTCCCCTCTTATCCTTCCTTTCCATCAAAAGAAGAGCACAGGGGCCCTGTCCTGAATGGGAGCAAGGATGTGGGATCCTTATCACTTGGCATAGGCAGGATGTGAAAGGATGTCCATGAGCCATTCATTCTTATTTCTCTTTCACAACTTCTCCCTCCCTACACTTGCATAACACCTTGATTTTCATTTCAAGTGGTGGGTGGGGCTTTCAACAGCTCCCAGGTAGGCATTGCATGTTCTGCCATGGATCTAAGAGGCCAGCTCCCAGCTAACGCGTTCCGGAAGATCAGTAACCCAAGTTGTTCCCAGACTTGCTAAAGCAGATTTAACATGTATAATGTAAAAAATAAAAGACTCAAAGAAAGAAGAGAGCTCATCAAAAGTGAGCTAGATTACATCATTAGACCTTTAATTAACCTGATGGCTTGGACTTGAGAAAAATCAACAGAGCTTTCTCACTTGTAGGAAAGAATAAATCTAATATTTTATGTGCAAATATTTATCTTTTGGTTCTATTTCAGGATGCAGTTTCTTTGGTGAGTGCCTGTTGGGCTTGTTTTCTTTTTGAAAGTTTAAATATGAAATTTTTTTTTTTAACTGGAAATGTAATAACTATATTCGGAGTAAGATTTTAAAAGATCTTAAAAGTTAAAAAAAAACTTGACAGGAAGTAAGTAGTGTTTTGATTTGAAAAGCTTTGTGTGTGTATGGAGGGGTGTAAAGGGGTGCGAAAGCATTTTTATGTGCTAAATAAATAAATAAATACTTTAGGTTTAAATTTGTTCTTAAGACTTTTGAATTGTTTATTTCACCAGGTGAATTGTTTATTTCACCAGGAGTTCACTGGGCAACAAAGTACTGCATTAAGTACTTTGAAGAGACCTCAAAGAAGTTCTAATTTAATTAATCTAAATCTATGTAATGCACAGCTGTAGCTATACTGTTCTGTTCAGCGTTCATGTGTAAAGACAATTCTCTTAGCATCACAAGTTACTTGTGAACAGCACGCATTAAACCTGGCAGCGCCCGGGACACCTTACAATTCTTTCTTTCCCCATTCATTAGTCGAGGCTTGATAGTTACCTTAAGGGTCTGCATATCTGTACATAGATTTTCCCTTTGTTCCTTCCTTTATGATTCCAGCACTTAGTATTCATCAAAAAAAATTCAGATCAGGATTGAATAAGTCAAGCTGAGTTTTAGGAAATACAGACTATTCTGGCTTTATATGGCAGAAATTTAGGGAATTAGGTATTCACAGCCTCCCTGGAGGGCCTGGAGGGTCAGATTCAAGGTTGAGCCTGGAGGTGTAACTCCCAGGACCACAGTGTCGTAAACACACAGTTTTGGTGTCCTGCCACTGATTGGAAGGGCAGGAGAGGACACCAAATGGACGGCAAGGGCTTACCTTCTTCAGTGGGTAAGAGAAAGGAAAAAGGAACTGGAGACACATATATTAATGATTGATTTTTTCCCCCAAAACATATTAACGCAGAAAATGAATAGTCCAGCTGAGTGTACTTTCCACCATTCTTATGTGACTAAATTGCAGTAATGGGGGTCAAATGACCCTTTGGCCTGGGAATGTGATAACTTGGCTACAGGGTCATCATTTTCACAAAGTGGCGAGAAGGCGGCAGAGCAGGAGTTCATCATGTTAGCGGGGGGCAGGGACTTCGTGACATTTTGGAGAGCAGAGCACAGGACTAGTAATGATGTGTGAGGGAAGGTAATGAAAGGAAACGGTACTAATAGATATTTTTTAATGGTATTTAAGAAACACAGATAAGGATGTTGAAATTACTGTGAAATCATGCTTTGCTTGTTGAACAGTTTTAAAAACCTTCCTGTTACTCTGAGCTCGGCCACATGGATGACGGCTTTGATAAGGTTCCAGAAATTGACCACACATATTCATCCTTAAGGATTTCTATGTCTGTCCCTTAACATCTCAGTGGTGCCCCTGTTTTTTTTTTAAAAAAAAAAGGAAATTCGTGTTTATGTGAATGTTCAGATCACACAGGTAACCTGAACACGTGGCTTCTGAGACAAGGGAATCGGAGGAAGTAAGCCCTAAAAAGCCACGTCTTTGGGGAAGTTTCTCCTCCCTGAGTTCTCTGTGATATCATCTCGCTGATGTCAAACTCAGCTGTATTATTTTCAGCTCTATATTCCAGGCATTGTGGTAGATGCTGGGGAGACAGAATGGTTAAGGTAACCGTGAGTATTCACAGCAGCTACTAGTTCGTTGGAAGAGCTAACAAAACTTGCACGTACATAGTTGTTGAAGCAGTGTTTACTCAGTGCCGTAGACCGGACCCGAGGCTGTCAGGATAAGTGAGACAGACATGGTTTCTGCCTTAGTGGAGCTTGTGGTCTAGTGGGAGAAGTGATTACCACTGAATGTGTTATGTGCTGTCAGAGTGTATGAGCAAAAGAGGGCAACTCCCCTCGTCAATAAGCTTGTAAGGTCCTAGGTCATAAGGTCGATCAAGGCTTTCCAGAAGAATTGATGTGTATGGTGAGAGCAGAATAATGAGTAAAATTGGTCTAGGAAAAAGAGGGATGGAGACGATAGAGATGTGTATTACACAGAGGAACGATATTTACTAAGCTCCTGACCAGTGTTGGCTGTAAGGAATAGTATCTCTTAGTGGACCGTGACTGGTTCCCTTCTGTGTCAGGAACTGCTAGTTCCTGAATACATGTTCTTTTCCTTCTTCTCTGTTAATAGAACCCTAGATTTTTAGACCAGCACATGGCCACATGGAATAAAGATGACATATCCTACCCTGTCTTATAGCCAGAAGTGATCACGTCACATGGTATTAACCAATACAATATAGTGTGTATAGTAACTTTCACTTCAAGGATAATTCTGTGGAGAGGATGTGCTTCTCCTTCACCTCCCATTTTTTTCCCTCCATGTTAACTGGGGCTGGAGGAACCATCTTGGGCCATGAGTATATGCCATTTGCCAAGGATGACTGAGTTACAAGATGCAAGGAATCTGGGTTCTTGATGGTAGTAATAGAGCAGCCCTGTCTGTCTTGGACTTCCTGTCTTTACATTGGAGAGATTAAAAAAAAAACCTGTACCTTTTTAAAAATAAATTTATTCATTTATTTGTTATTTTTGGCTGCGTTGGGTCTTCGTTGCTGCGCACGGGCTTTCTCTAGTTGCGGCGAGCGGGGGCTACTCTTCATTGTGGTGCATGGGCTTCTCATTGTGGTGGCTTCTCTTGTTGTGGAGCATGGGCTCTAGGCACGCAGGCTACAGTAGTTGTAGCACACGGGCTCAGTAGTTGTGGCTCACGGACTCTAGAGCGCAGGCTCAGTAGTTGTGGTGCACGGTCTTAGTTGCTCCGTGGCATGTGGGATCTTCCCGGACGAGGGCTGGAACCTGCATCCCCTGCATTGGCAGGCGGATTCTTAACCACTGTGCCACCAGGGACATCCCCATACTTGTACCATTTTAAAGTCCCTGTTGTTTCTGTCATAGCCCAAAATAAACCTAACAAATCCATCTTTCGTTGCCCTATCCACCTCTGACTGGCTCGTGAAAAAGCAATAATTAAAATTTTGACTCATTTATAAGCTGGTTTGATCCACTTGGTAATGTTACCGAGTCCAGGCTTGTCCTGCTCGCCACATGAGAGGCCAATAAATCACGAGACGAGGCGTTGGGGCAAGGAATAGTGACTTTATTCGGAAAGCCAGCAGAATGAGAAGATGGTGGACTAGGGTCCCAAAGGACCATCTTCCCTGAGATAGAATTCAAGCCTCTTTTATACTAAAAGGGCAGGGGGTGTCTGGCTGGTTGTTACAGACTTGGTCCCAGAATTTTTTGTTCTTGCAGTTGTCCATGTAGGTCTGGTCACAGTGTACCTATAAACCTCCCACAAGACAAATGTTATTCTCTGTTCTGCAACTTTTAATCTCTGTATGAATGGAAAAGTATTATACCTTTAAAGGTCAGAGCCTTGAGAATGGGCTGTCCTGTATATTTCAGGCCGTAGGCAACATTCTTTTACAGAAGTGCAGAACCCACATGGCTAAGCACAGGCAACAGAACACAAGGGTTAGAACTAAAGGAATAGATCCAGTGTGGAGTCAGGTTTGTTCTTCTCTGTCACAGTAATGCGCTAAGATGTCTTGCCTAGGTGAATCCTTGAGCTGTTGAGAACAGGGATACGGTCTTTGGGCTTTTTCTCTTAGATGAAATTGTATTTTATTTCAGGCCCTTGCCCAAATCAACATACATATTCAGTGCATTTGTGCTTCCATTGTCTCACATTTCTTCTTCCTTTCTCTGGGGTAAAGAAAGAAAGAAGTAGGCGGTGGTGGTGGTGGTTCTGCTGGGGTGTATGTGTTAGTGAGTAAACAGACGATTTAGAAAATGCAGGTGGAAGGAGAGGCTGGGAGAGCTGATTGATATCGTTACATCGTGTAGGCAAATGACACCATTTACAGGGGGCGCTTCCACTGATCACCTTTTTTTTTTTTTTTAAACCTTTTATATTAGAAGAGTTTTATATTTAGAGAAAAAACGTGGAGATAGTAACGAGTTTTCCTATATACCCCACATGCAGTTTTTCTTCTTACTAGCATCTTACATTAGTATGGTGCTTGTTATAATTAATGGACCAATATTCATACATCCTGCTTAACTAAAGTCTATACTTTATTCACATTTCCTTGGTCTTTAATGAATGTCCATTTTCTGGTCCAGGATCCCATCCAAGATAACCACACTGCAGTTAGTCTTCATGTCTCCTTTGGTCCCCATTGTCTGTGACAGTTTCCCAGACCTTTCTTGTTTTTGATGACCTTGACAAATTTGAGGCATATTGGTCAATTATTTTGAAGAATGTCCCTCAGTTGGGATTTTTCTGTTATTTTTCTCATGATTAGACTGAGGTTTGGGGATTGGGGAGGTAGACCACAGAGGTAAAGTGTCATCTTCATCACATCGTATCTAGCGTAAGTACTCCCAACATTTACTACTGTTGATGTTGGCCTCGATCGTGGCTGGGGTAGTGTCTTTCAGGTTTCAACACTGTAAAGTTACTCCCATTTTCCCCATTTTCATACTGCCCTCTCTTTAAGGAGGTCACTGTGTGCACCTTGGGGTGTGGGCAGTTAAGCTCCACCCCTTTGAGGGTAGAGGATCTGTGTAAGTGATTTAGAATTCTGCACAGAGATTTGTCTCTTCTCCCCCGTGTGTTATTTATTTGTGTATTCAGCCATTGATTTCTATCAGTGCGGACTCATGGATATTTATTTTATACTTTGGGTTCTGATCCAATATGACTTAATTTTCTTGTTCAGATTGTTCCATCAGGAGCTCTTTCAGCTGATTGCTGAATTCCTTTGACTTTCCATCATCAGTGTGGCTGTTGTTTTTAAGCACCTCCTACCTTTTATCACTGTTTTTTTGCTACAAGATGTTGCTACGGGCTCAACTTTTGCTTATTTCCTGCTCCAGTCCCTGAATTAGCCATCGCTCCAATGAGCCATGGTTCCTTTCCTTGGAGAATGGTGTAAGAAACCAAGATGTGGATGCTAGGAGTGCCCTAACTCTTGGGTGTTGTCACATCTAGGCCCTGTCAGATGGCAGCAAGGACTTACGTGTGTGTGTGCTAACCTGTGTCTATGCGCATATCTATAAATATTTCTCTATGTCACTATATCTATATTAATCTAAATATGAGCTCATACTGATGTCTCCAAATCTAATCCATTACCACATGACTAATTCTAGCCTTCTCCCCACATTTACCTGCAAACTCCCACTCCAGTAGTGAGACACCTGCCCCCACCATCCGCCATCTGAATTAAACAATTCACTAAATTGTTTAATTTCAGTATAACACGTGTAGCAATGTCAGAATTGTTGACCTGTACTTGTGGGAAAGAAGTTTGTCAACAGGAGTACAGAGCTCACGTACAATTTACTTTGTCTTTAGTCTTATAGATGCCATTCATTTCCAGAGTTACTTAGATTAACACCTTTCTCCTCTACCCTAGGTTGTTTCATACTAAATGATTCTTTAGAAATTTGTACCCGTGAAGGTTTATTCCTCGTTCTCTATAGTTTCATGGTTTTGACAAATGCATAGGGTCATGTACCCACCATTACAGTATCTTACAGAGTAGTTTCACCATCTTAAACAATCCCTATGCTTTACCTATTCAACCCTTCTCCCCACCTTCTAGACCTGGCAACCAGTGGTCTTTTTTTTTAACTGTTGTTACGGCTTTGCTTTTTCCAAAATGTGATATAATTCTAATCATGTAGTATGGAGGATTTTTACAGTGGCTACTTTTACTTAGCATAATGTATTTAATGTTCATCTATGTCTTTCTATGGTTTGAGAGCTCATTTCTTCTTTATGTTGAATACTGCTCTGCTATATGGATAAACCATAGTTCGTTTATCCATTCACCTCTTGAAGGACATCTTGGTTACTTTCTGTTGTTGGCAACTATGAATAAAGATACTATGAATTTCACAGTGCAGAGATAAGTTTTCAACTCAGTTGGGTAAGTACCTGGGAGCACAGCTGTTGGCTGGTGTGGTCAGAGTAGGTTTGGTTTTGTAAGGAAGCGCCAAACTGTCTTCCAGACTGGCTGCACCGTTTTGCATCCCACCAGCAGTGAGTGAGAGAGCATTTCTGTTGCTCCACACCCTTGCCAACAGTCAATATTGTCAGGTTTAAAAAAAAACTATCCTGGGCAGGGCTTCCCTGGTGGCGCAGCGGTTGAGAATCTGCCTGCCGATGCAGGGGCCACGGGTTCGAGCCCTGGTCTGGGAGGATCCCACATGCCGTGGAGCAACTAGGCCCGTGCGCCACAACTACTGAGCCTGCGCGTCTGGAGCCTGCACGTCCGCAAGAAGAGAGGCCACGGTAGTGAGAGGCCCGCGCACCGCAATGAAGAGCGGCCCCCGCTCGCCGCAACTAGAGAAAACCCTTGCACAGAAACGAAGACCCAACACGGCAAAAATAAATAACTAGTTAATAAACTCCTACCCCCAACATCTTAAAAAAAAAAAAAAAGCTATCCTGATTGGTGTGTAGTGGCAACTCGTTCAATTCACAATTTCCTAATGACGAATGATACTGAGCATTTTTTCATATGCTCACTTGCCACCTGTATATCTTCTTTGGTGAGATGTGTATTAAGGTTTTTCAGCTACCTGATCCACTTTTCAGAATCTGTAAATCCCACCTGTGCTTGTTACTGTGGCCCGTGTCATTTCATTATTGGAAAAAAACACGCAATTCTTAGAGATGTTCAAGAGTATTAAACACTTAATGGGAACGCATGAGTAGAAAGAACCTGTTTGTAACCTGACGATCTGAAAGGAAGAATAGGTGCTGAGCTTTAGATTTTGGACCCAACAGTAAAAAAGGACATGGATCTAATAGGTAAGACATAGATCTCTTGGTGATCCTAACATCTTCTTTCCTCAGTCTCTATCATTTTTGTTTTCCATGGCGTTTGTGTTACGATCTGTCAGTTTGGGATCACTTGGAAATCCATTAGGATGGTCACGAGAACCATTCTGGTGCATGTAATCCTGACTCAAGACTTGAACAGCCCTAGGATTTGAACCATCTCCCATGAGAAGATGTCCAGCATTGAGAAAACCATTTCAAATGACACAAGTACAGGCATACCTCGAAGATACTAAGGTTTCGGTCCCAGACCACCACAGTAAAGTGAATATTGTAATCAAGTGAGTCACACAAATTTTTTGGTTTCCCAGTGCATATAAAAGCCATACTTTAGTCTATTAAGTATGTGATAGCATTATGTCTAATAAAAAAGGTACATACGTTAATTAAAAAACTTTATTGCTAAAAAATGTTAACCATCGCCTGAACCTTCAGTGAGTTGTAATCTTCTTGCTGGTAGAGGTTCTTGCCTCGATGTTGATCGTTGCTGACTGATCAGGGTGGTGGGTACTGAAGGTTGGTGACAATTTCTTAAAATAAGACAACTATGAAGTTTGCTGCCTCGATTGACTTTTTCTTTCATGGATGATTTCTCCGTAGCATGCAGTGCTGTTTGATAGCATTGTACCCACAGCAGAACTTCTTTCAAATTGAAGTCAGTGTTCTCAAAGCCTGCTGCTGTTTCTTCAACTAAATTTATGTAATTTTTCTAAATTCTTTGTGGTCATTTCAACAGTCTTCACAGCATCTTCACCAGGAGTAGGTTCCATCTTAGGAAACCACTTTCTTTGCGCATCCGTAGGAAAGCACTTCTCACCTGTTAAAGTTTTATCATGAGATTGAAACAATTCAGTCACCTCCTCAGGCTCCACTTCTAATTCTAGTTCTCTTGCTGTTTCCACCACCACATCTGCAGTTACTTCCTCCACTAAAATCTTGAACCCTTCAAAGACATCCCTGAGGGTTGGAATCAACTTCTTTTAAACTTCTATTAGTGTTGATATTTTGATCACTTCTCATGAATCATGAGTGTTCTTAATGTCATCTAGAATGGTGAATCCTTTCCAGACAGCTTTCAGTTTACTTTGCCTAGAACCATCAGAGGAATCACTATTGCAGCTCTGACCTTACAAAACGTATTTCTTAAATAATAAGGTTTGAAAGTCGAAATTACTTCTTGATCCACGGGCTGCAGAATGGATGTTGTGCTAGAAGGCATGAAAACAACTTTAATGCCATTGCACCTCTCCACCAAAGCTCTTGGGTGACCAGGTACATTGTTAATGAGCGGCAGTATTTCAAAAGAAATCTTTTTTTCTGAACAGTAGCTCTCAACACTGGACTTAAAATTTTCAGTAAACCATGGTGTAAAAAGGTGTGCTGTCATCCAGGCTTTGTTGTTCTATTTATGGAGCACAGGAAAAGTAGGCTGAGCATATATTTTAAGGGCCCTAGGATTTTTGCAATAGTAAATGAGCATTGTCTGCAACTGAAGTCACCAGCTGCATTAGCCCCTAACAAGAGAGTCAGCCTCTCCTTTGAAGCTGGGCATTGACTTCTCCTCTCTGGCTATGAAAGTCCTAGATGGTGTCTACTTAGAGCAGAAGGTTGTTTTGTCTACGTTGAAAATCTTTGTTTAGTGTAACCACCTTCATTAATTATCTTAGCTAGATCTTCTGCATAACTTGCTGCTTTACCTTGCACTGTTGTATTATAGAGTCTGCTTCCTTCCTTAAACCTCATGAAGTGACCTCTGCTAGCTTCAAACTTCTCTTCTGTAGTTTCCTTGCTCCTCTCAGCCTTCACAGAATGGAAGACAGTTAGGGCCTTGCTCTGGGTTAGGCTTTGGCCTAAGGGAACATTGTGGCCGGTTTGATCCTTTTTCCAGACCACTGAAACTTTTTCCATAGCAGCAATAAGATTGTTTTGCTTTCTTATTATTCACGTGTTCACTGGAGTAGCACTTTGAACTTCCCTCAAGAACATTTCCTTTGTATTCACAACTTGGCTAACTGTTTGGTGCAAGAGGCCTACCTTTCAGCTTGTCTTGGCTTTCGACATGGCTTCTGCACAAGGCTTAATCATTTCTAGGTTTTGATTTAAAGTGGGGGACTTGTGGCTCTTCTTTCACTTGAACACTTAGAAGCCATTGTAGAGTTATTAATTGGCCTAATTTCAATATAGTTGTGTCTCAGGGAATAGGGAGGCCTGAGGAGAGGGAGGGAAACCAGGGGATGGCCGGTCAGTGGAACAGTCAGAAAAAAACATTTATCCGTTCAGTTTGCTGTCTTATGCAGGTACAGTTCATGGCATCCCCAAACAATGACAGTAATAACACCAGAGATCACAGATCACCAGAACAAATACAATAATAATGAAAAAATTTGAAATACTGTCAGAATTACCAAAATGTGACACAGAGACACAAAGTGAGCAAATGCTATTGGGAAAATGGTGCCCATAGACGTTCTGGGTGCAGGGTTGTCACAAGGCTTCAATTTGAAAAAAAAAATGCAGTAAAGTGAAGCGCGATAAAATGAGGTCTGCCTCTGTCATCCTTCCTTTGCATCCGTAGTGATTGTAGTGTTCGGCGCACTCTCAGTTCTAGTTTGACGATTGACTTGCTGAAAACCTGGCAGGACTGTTCAGCATCCCTGGCAGGGATGAAGCTGGGGCTCTGTGTCTGGAACACAGGCTGGTGGCCAGAGAAGCACTTGGCACGCTGTCCCGCTGAGACTTGTAAACAGTGATTAAATGGACTTACGCATCCTCATTCTGCTGTTGCATTTCCTTCTTTCAAAACACTCGAAGGAGTTTTAGTTCTGGATAATAAATGACAAGGACCATAGCACTCTGCATTTAAACCAGATGAGCTCCATGAGGGTATACAATTCTTGCAATTTTGCTGTTTTGTATGTTTTCACAAGAGAAGAAGAAAGCAAGGAAGCACAGGCTTCTTGGCGTGCTGAGAGCTGGGAGTCCTTGAAAAGCTTCGTGGGACCTTTGGTTGTCGGATCATTTGGCTCCCAAATGGTTCCCGCTCAGCCTGTGACCGGTTCTGTGATCTTGGGCAAAACTCTCGAGACTTTTGCCATTAGTCCCATGGTTCAAAATCAGTAAGTGGAGGTGAATGATAGCTGATTTAGCTTCAGATGCAATCTCTGATGATATCAGGTCTTAAGATGGGCTGGGGCTGCAGTTTTGTGCCAAGAGGGGAGCAGCAGAGCTGGGGGTGGGACTTGTGTTCTCATAAAGCTTGCATTGGCTCCAGTTGGCCACCAGGGGACGACCAAGAGCATAATTCAGAAAGTGGTTGCATGCAATATATATCTCAGAGTTGTTTGTAAATCAGTTTTTTGTAAATTGGACCTTTCTTTCCTCTTGACAAGGTTTCAGAACTGTGTTCCCTCAGGAAAAAAGTGGCTCCTAGAGCAATAAAAATGATGCTCAAGGGTATAAACAGTTTTAACAGCAGTATTTAAAGGGAACATGCTGAATACATCTTTGATATTCTTGCGCCTTGCATGAAATTGGATTTGTGGTAAGGCGGTGATTTCGTACGTTTGTAGAAAGAATTCTGTTTCTTTGGGCTATGGAAATTTTAATGTTTGCCTTGCTTTTTAATGCACACATGGAACTTTTACCTGAGTAATACATGGTCATCGTATCACGGTTACCTACTCCATCTCTCTATGCTTAGTACTTATAATGGAGAAAGGAGAAGGATTACATGTAGTCACAGAAGGACGGGATGGGAGAACTCTCAGGTCATTGAGTTTAGTCCTCTTATTGTACTGATGAGGAAACCAAAGTGAGACAGATGAAATTATCCGCACAGTAATCCACAGTAATTGGATTGAGTTGAAACGACTACATACGCATATTCCTGAGGTCAGTAGAGCACCCGCCTTCTCAGACTCAACCTAAAATACGTGCAGAGTGGATGAAATTATTCAGCTGAGGGAGCAGACCAAAGAGTGATACACAGGTGACTAGGAAGTTTGCAGAAATCCAGTCGAGGTAGCCTGCATTTCTCAGGGGACAGGTCAAAACAATGACTATAAAACAATAAGTGGAAATAGAAGCAGTTATATCCAGGTGGAAAAATATCATAAGAAGGGCACAGTTAGAACAGAGCTGGTCTAGAAAGCCAAGAGCTAGATGTTGGCAGTGTGTGTCCAGCACCTTCCAGTGGCAAAAACCAATTCTTACTGCATGTCGGGGATAATCTATGAGTTTTTACCGTGGCCTTAGTGAAATTTCCCTTAAAAATGTCCACCCTTTTTTCTTGAATCATACCCCTCAATGTCTCTGTCTATGGCTCTACTGCTGAGGAATCTGGACCAATTACCTCCATTCTAGACCATATGAGTCCCCATTTTCCATTTATGGTGTCGCCAAAAGCAAGCATAACAAAACCAAACTCCTAAAGGAGACAGTAATGATTGAACCAAAGAGATCTGTATCTTTTTGGGAATACGCTCCAGCAGAAACAGAGTCCAGGTTTTAGTGCCTTCAGAGGCCAGGATCCAGCCTAAGATTGGCCTTATTTCATATTTGATGTATATCTGTCAGTGGTTCATCAGGAAGTCTTCCGAGTGCAGCCAGAAGGGCAGGCCGCAGGCTGGTGCTGTGATGATGAAGTGACGTGAGGATTTATTTTCCATGCCCCTGATGAGATCAGCAGATTTCTTTGTATAGCCCAGAGTTACGGTTTCTACAGAAGTCATTTAAAATGGCAGGTCCTTGTACATTGGCCAGTCCATTCATGTAAACAGAAATATCCCTCCAGTTGCTCGTGGATGAGTGGGTGGGATGAAGATTAAACCAGCTCCTGATGAGTCCTCAGGCAGCGGAAAAATTCAGGTATTTTGAGCATTACTAAGGATCTCAGGTGTTGTAGGAAGCAAGAAATTAAGGTGGCTGAAGGCAAAGAAAAGATACGTGTATTTGAAAGGAAAACACCGTATTTCTGTTTTCTGTCTTTACTGAGTCTCGTTGTAATGGGGACAAGGTACTTTCCCGATTGCTGGGACCAAGGTGGCTTTTCCTCATTGCTGAGCATGGGGCGTGCTATCCCACGCATGTAGAATTGCAGTTGCCAAGTTCTGTGGGCACCTGGCATTGGAAATGTGACTTCCAGTCTGTGACATAGCCACCTTTCGATGTCTCGGTCTTCTGATTGGGAAGGAGGGGCCCCAGATGGGGGACTGAGATTTCTAGGCATTAGAACATGGTGACCCCCACTGGAAACCAAGGTGGCCTGTGGGCCACGTGCTCCATCCCTTCCATTCGATCGGCACAAGTCAGCTTTCCCGTGTCGGGGAACTCTGCCACTTTGGCCGGGCGGAGGCTCAGACCCTGGATTGCGGTCCATGAGCTCAGGGTGGCCTCTTAGGAGAGAGCTCTCTTCTGCTCTCCTCCTCCTGGACTTTGCATTTCTTTTGCTTAGTTCTCTTGATTTCTCACTCATGCTTCCCTTTTCACGGCCATGTTGCCAACCCTCTCATACGGGCCAAGACATTAATAGGTCAGTGTCTCACTTTGGATGGTGACCATTCTAGTGGCTTATCCAATCCGTCTCCACTACCGGAAATTCTTCCAAGACTCCGTATGTGTATTTACAGGTGTCCTCTTGTGGTTTGGCACTTTGTATCTTGTTGATTTTCAGTAATTGTTAACTGGACAAATTAAATAAAATCAGGCAAAGAAAAAAATTAAACAGACAAAAATTAGACTAAATAGCTGGTGGATGTATACCTACCATAGAAGTCAAGGCTTTAACGTCTTGAAGAGATTTTTTAAAAAAGGAGGAAAAATACAGATGACAAGGAGGAGGGGGAGGGAGGAGAGGGGAAAGAGGGAGAGGAGGAACTTAGCACAAGAGAAGACTAACAATAAAATTTAGAAGTAGGCCCACATCCTACCCTGGGCTTCCAGCTAGAAGAGAAATAACAAGTATCCGCACGGCAGAATATGATACCACACTTCATTTATGGCCAAACACTTAAAATCCAGCCTTTATATAGAGATAGGCTCTTTAACGGTGTTTGCTTTTCTTGTCACAGAAACAAATAAAAAATAGCGAACTCTTCTGTTTGAAGTAGTCCACAGTAATGAGGACAGGATGGTTGGGTCAGCATTAGAAATCAGTCACTCGTAGTTTCAAGCACAGCTGAGAATCAGACAGTCTGACCTGGCAAAGTCCTGGTGCAGTTTTTCATGGTGGAATCTGTTTGGATGGGTTGTGATATCTGTGTGATTGGACAGTGCCTGTACTGGCTTGTCTATTACATGTTTTCCATCTCATCCCAAGTTTTGAGTAAAATATACTGCATCTGCGCTTTCTCTTAGCGAAGGCAGCTAACGTTTGTTGATAACCTACTGTGTGCAGTCATTTCATCCTTATAGCTTTCCTATAAAGTAGAGAGTATTAGCCTCAGGATATAATGAGCAATTAAGGGTTCTGTCAAGTCCAGCACCCCGAAGAGGTTAAGAGCTGAAACCAGGCCTGGTCGGCTTATGTTCTTTTCACTCCTGTCCTGAATAATCACCTCCCTGATCTTTCCCTACCTTCTCAAGAGGGTGCAGAGTTATGAAGTCTTGTAAAGGTACGTACCTCAGCTTAACACCTTTAATTCCTGCTGCCCCAAGCAAGGCAGAGGCAAAAAGGCCTTAAGCAAAGTCATAGTCCTAAAGCTTTATGGGTAAAAATCATTGTATCATGAGTCTTTTGGGGGTTGTTGCTTCTGAACATTATTATCTCTCTAGTTATAAAAACCAGGAAGAAAATAGAAAAACAACCTCACCAGACAAATAATGAGACTGTCGCCTTCTTCTTTTCCTTTCTTTCTTGGTCTTTCCCTCAAATGCTTTTCTGAATTATTTCATGACTTACTCCTTGAGTCATGAGCCGACTTTGCGGTGGCAACTGTAATTCTGCAATTTAATCTTTTGCATTACTCTTTAAACTTGTCACAGTCTACTTTCAGGTAGACTTACGGGACCCGAAGTGCAAGAGTCTTAAACTCCTCCTTCCCGTCTTTAGTGTTCCTGTCACTATACGTTTTCTTTGTTATAAACACTGCAGAGCAATGTCATGAAATTGGCTCTAGACAGTGAATTTTTTTTAAGAGCCATTAGAGGTAAGAAAAACAATTACGCTTAATTACTTTAATTTGGATCATATCCAGATCTCATTTTTTCTTTCTGTAAATGCAGGTTTCTGTCTGGGACCATATTACTTCTGCCCAAAGAGGACCTTTGCCATTTCTTAGAGCACCTGTTTGCTGGCAGTAAAAATGTCTGTTTATTTGTTAGTCTGACTGATCCTTTATGTTGACCTTACTTTGTAATAAACTTTTAGTCTTAGAACAATTTTAGATGAATAGCCAACATGCACAGGTGGTACAGATGGTTCCCATATGCTTTATACCCCGCCTTGCTTATTAATATCTCACATTAGTAGGGTACGTTTTGGTACAATATTGAAACAGTGTTATTATTTGCATATAAAGTTACCTGTAAAATGTAGAATATAAAGAATTCAGAAAGTTTTACTATCATTATTACATCTCTGTGGTCCATTTATTAAAACCAATGGACCAATATTAATTACATTCTGATTCTGGACTCATTTCCTTCCTGAGATCCTGTCCAGAACCACATTATGTTTGGTTGACGTGTCTCTGGGTTCCTGTGGGTTGTGACAGTGGCTCAAACTTTTCCCGATTTTCATGACATTGACGGTTTTGGGAAATATTGGTCAGTTACTTTGTCAAATGTCCCACATGAGATTTCTCTGATTTATTTTTTCTCATGATTAGGCTGGAGTGGTGGCTTCTTGGGAGGAACAGCACAGAGGTAGAGTGTCATTCTCATCATATCATGTCCCACCAAGGGTACCTGCTGTTAATATGACTTATCGCGGCTGCTTTGACCTTGGTCATGGCTGAGGTAGTGCTTGCCAGGTTTCAACACTGTAAGCTACTTCTTTTTCCCCGTTTACATTCTGTACTTCCCATGTGCAGCCCACAGTTAAGGAGTGGGGAATGATGCTCCACCCTTTGAGGGTCAAGTGTCCACATAATGGGTTTAGAATTCTGCACTGGGCCTTCTTTCTTCTCCCCCATGTATTGTTATTATTATTTTGAACTGAAGTATAGTTGATTTACAATACCATTTAGTTTCAGGTATACAGCACAGTGATCCAGTTATACATGTATATGTATATCTATTCTTTTTGCATATGCTGTGTGTGTGTGTGTGTGTGTGTGTGTGTGTGTATTCCTTTTCAGATTCTTTTCCCTTGTAGGCTATTACAAAATATTGAGTAGAGTTCCCTGTGCTATACAGCAGGTCCTTGCTGGTTATTTATTTTATATATAGTAGTGTGTATATGTTAACCCCAACCTCCTAAGTTATCCCTCCCCCTCCCCCATGTATTAGTTCTTTGTGTATTTACCCATGGGTTTCTACCAGTATGGACCCATGGATGTGGATTTTACATGTCCCTCCTCAGCGCTTGCCTGTTCCCACACACTGTAGCAGAGACGGCGTCCCCAGGCTCTGCCCCTCCTCCAGGGTCAGACCGCGGTTGCCGCATCTCAGCTTTAGCCTCATGGCGGGTGGGGTAAGGGGGTCCTCTGTTGTCCTGGCCCAGCCTCAGATTTCCGTGGGCCCCAAGCACTTGGGTCTCAGGAGTGATGCTTTCTTCACATTCCTCCTTTCTTTCCATGAGAACAGAGCTCTGACTTGGATCTCTCGCTGGACTTAAGAGGTGGGAGTTTCTTGCCTCATCTTCAGTCACATCAGACCTCCCCTTGCTCCAGGCTTTGTGGTCCAGGACAGTTTTCAGCCCTTCCCTAGGGGTGGGGTTTCCTCTGCCCATACCCCAGTTGCACTGGTTCTTTGTCTGAGGCCTAGCCGTGACAGAGTTTGGTGCCTCACCCCCAGCAGCTTCAGACTTCTGCTTTGTGGGAAAGAGGGGTCTGGGAAAGTGGGCAGAGCTCTGTTCCTTTCTGCCAGCGGTCCCTGATCATCCCCTGCTTTGGGATTCTGTACCCAGTGGGAGTGTCTCTGGGATCCTTTTTTATCCCCAGTATTTCTTGTGAGCCCCCAGTGGAGGGCTGTGAGAAATAGCTTGTGAGAGATTGTGGATTCCCCTTGTGTTTGGGGCCCCTAGGTATCGCAGACGGAGGCTCTAGTCTACAATTAACCTTTAACGAGTTAATTCACATTTTAGCTGATTTATTTTTAATGACGTGTATGGTGGCCGCCTCTTCGTCCCAGTGTCAGGCGCGGGTGAGATAGTTTATGTGACCCATTTCCCCTGGGCGGGGCCTGTCTCTCTTTGCTCACTTATTGGCCTATGTCTCACCCTTGAAGATGGAGACAAAAGTATGCAGACACAGGTCTTGGTTTTTATTTTCACGTTCAGTTCTTTATATTGAATCTAACTGTATTATCAAATGTGATGTTTCCCTACGGTATTATGATTGGCCTTCCACACTCATTACTTCTTGACCAGTTTTGTGGAGGGATTTCTTTTATGTATTTATTTATTTTTACATCTTTATTGGAGTATAATTGCTTTACAATGGTGTGTTAGTTTCTGCTGTGTAACAAAGTGAATCAGCTATACATATACATATGTCCCCATATCCCCTCCCTCTTGCGTCTCCCTCCCTCCCTCCCTATCCCACCCCTCTAGGTGGTCACAAAGCACCGAGCTGATCTCCGTGTGCTGTGCGGCTGCTTCCCACTAGCTATCCGTTTTACATATGGTAGTGTATATATGTCCATGCCACTCTCTCAGTTCGTCCCAGCTTATCCTTCCCCCTCCCCGTGTCCTCAAGTCCATTCTCTATGTCTGCATCTTTATTCCTGTCCTGCCCCTAGGTTCTTGAGAACCGTTTTTGTTTTTTTAGATTCCATATATATGTGTTAGCATATGGTATTTGTTTTTCTCTTTCTGACTTACTTCACTCTGTATGACAGTCTCTAGGTCCATCCACCTCATTACAGATAACTCAATTTTGTGTCTTTTTATGGCTGAGTAATGTTCCATTGTATATATGTGCCACATCTTCTTTATCCATTCATCTGTCGATGGACACTTAGGTTGCTTCCATGTCCTGGCTATTGTAAATAGAGCTGCAGTGAACATTGTGGTACATGACTCTTTTTGAATTATGGTTTTCTCAGGGTATATGCCCAGTAGTGGGATTGCTGGGTCGTATGGTAGTTCCATTTTTAGTTTTTTAAGGAACCTCCATACTGTTCTCTGTGGTGGCTGAATCAATTTACATTCCCACCAGCAGTGCAGCAGGGTTCCCTTTTGGGATTTCTTGACTATTAATGCATTAGCCTTCATGAGGCATAGTCCTCCTGCCCTGTATCGACTCACCCACAAAGCAGATAAGGGAATGCTCATGGGCTGTGCAGGGCTCAGTGCGGTGTCTCCTCTGGGGGGGACACAAGGTATGGAGCAGAGTGAGCACTGTGTCAGCCTCAGATGTAAGGTGTCTGTTTCCTCTAATTGTTGCAGCAAAACTACCTGCTAAATGCAGCCTGGATATGAATTGTTCTACTAGAGTATTGCATTTTCATGCAGAGTCAGCTTATAACTGCATCAAAATGAGACGAGGACTGGTATATATTGACTTAAGCAGTTTTATATGTAGACACATACGGGTGTAGGAAGAATGCATGTAAATCTGATAACTGATCTGGGGGAGAGGATGTAGGTGGGGAAGGGAAGGAATAGGGATCAAAATATTGGGTTGGCCAGAAAATTCGTTTGGGTTTTTCAGTAAGATGTTACGGAGAAACCCAAACGAACTTTTTGGCCGACCCAATAGGATTTGTCCTAGTTTATACAGGTGGGTGGTAGCTACAGATGTTTTATCTTTTCAACCTCCTTTCCCCCATTCCTATCCATTTTGACTTCTGAAATTCACCCGGGGGTGACATCACCTGCTGTCTCAAAATTAAGGCTCAGATGTAAATAGGTGTGATGGAAGGATCATGGAATATAGGCTTAGTGGGCTTGCATCTGAGTCCAAACTCCATCACTTTGTAGCTTGTAACTTAGGTCAAGTTCTTTCATTTTTCTGAGCCTCTGTTTCCCCATCTGGAAAAAAAATATCCCAACCCTGCAAGAGAAATGAATCAAATAATGGAGGTGAGGAAACGCTCTTTAACTCTGAAGTTCTGTAAAAATGTTCATTTCCATATGGCATTACATCCTGCTCCCCTGGAATAGGTGGGCCAGGATAATAGACACATTCAATGTTGAGAACAAATTTTTTTTCAGTGTTCACACGTGCTCCTTCCCACAATAAGTGTATGAATTTGAGCAGTAGCTTACTTTGTTCATCTGTTTCTTGAGATACTTGCCTAAGTTGATTTTCTTTTCTTGCAAGCTGAGAAATGGTAAATTAGAAAGCTGTAGGATCACAGACTTAAAACAGTAGTCAGTGTTTTAAAAAGAAACGTGAACTTAATATGGCTACAACAGAGGTGTGGCAAAAGCCAGAATGTTGGAAAGCAAGGGAATTATAACCTGAGAAAATATATTTGTATAATTTCAGGAGACATACTAGTCCCAAATTTACCTTCCGGCTGAATGATTTTACGGTGTGAAGATGAATTTTCTCTGCTGTATTAAAGTAACTCTCTGGTTTTAATCTCCAACCCAGCTCCATTCTGGTTGAAATGAAAGCTTCCAGCATGCAAACCAAAACTGAGAACTGTAGCCACAAATGAAATACTGCGCTTGAGGTGACAATGACGTGATGAACTTTTTCACACAGCTTGTGTTGACTGTTTTTGTTGGTCATAATTTTCATGGTTTCATGTTGATGTTTATATACTTCTGTCTGTCCTTCCTTTTGATCAGGAGAGCATTAAAATTGAGATGCGTGTGCGTGCTTGCAGGAGGGTGATACACAACATGCATGAACATCTACTTTGGGAGACAAAATTGTCATCAGTCGAGCCCTGGGATTTTTTTCTTTTCCCCTTCAGTTCAGTTCCAAAGAACTGCATTCATGCCTCACTGTGTCATTGCTTAAGCTTACCTGTCTATCTGTCTAGAAAATACATATAAGGTTAGAGAAGACCTGATCTTTTCAGTATACCATCAGAGGACCCAGAAGTTTGTTTTGTATATAACAAGTGCTAATTAAATTGTGTGGCCATATAATTTATTATCCAAACTGAGACACCTTTATCCATTATAAATTTCAGAAAACCAGATTAGACAAAGACTATAGAGGGAAAATCAGAGTGTATGGTTACCCCTCAACAAACATTTGTTGATTTGAGCCAGATTAAATGATACACAGCCTCTGTAATGGTTTCGTGATTATAAGGGAACAGTTTTCTTTGGGTGAGTGTAGACAGTCATCCTGAAGATCTGTTTTAGTTAAACTCCTTTAAATGATAGAGATAGAAAGTCATCTTTACCCAGCTTAAGCATGAAAGGTAATTTATTAGTTGAGGTACCAGGGAGTCCATGGGCGTAATTAATTTCATGCATAGTTGGAACCAGAGTTTCATTTAATGTCAGTCGTCCTCTCTCCCACTCTCCATCTCCCTGTCTCTCTTTCTCATTTCTTAACTTGTTGTTTATCTTTGTATATAGCCTAATTCTCAAACGTCACAGACAGGCCTTTCTCATGTGATTGCAAGATGACTCTCCTGTGGTATCAGGGACTGTCCTAAGTTCTAACACCTTTTGAGTCTCCATAAAGAGAGAGAGTCTTTCCTGATACGTTTTCTGCCCTCCTCTGGATTTAATGGAACACTCAACCTCCCCCCACCACCAAAAAAAAAAAAAAAAAAAAGTCTGTGCTTGATGGGAGTAACGTGAAACAAGTTTTTTTTTTTAATTTTTTTTTTTTACAATTTTAAAGGTTACTTTTTACAGTTATTACAAAATATTGGCTATATTCCCCCTGTTGTATCCCCCCCATCCTTGAACCTATCTTACACCCAATAGTTTGGACCTCCCACTCCCTCACCCCTATATAGCCCCCACTGGTAACTGCTGGTAACTACTGGTTTGTTCTGGTAACTACTAGTTTGTTCTGTATATCTGTGAGTCTGCTTCTTTTTCGTTATAGTCACAAGTTTATTGTACTTTTTAGAGTCCACATGTAAGTGAGATCATACCGTACTTGTGTGATTGGCTTACTTCACTTAGCGTAATGTTCTCCAAGTCCATCCATGTTGCTGCCGATGGCAGAATTTCTGAACCAAGACTGACTGAGCCCTTGTGTGCCAGGTTTATCTCATTTACTCCTCATCACAATACTCTGAGATAGGTGTGCCCATTTCCCTCCATCTTATAGATGAAGAAACTGTGGCTATTGTAGCTTTCCCAGGGTTACACAGCTAGGTTCAGAGTGCTGGCTCGGGATTCAAACCACCCAGGTTTGAATCTCAAATCCAACACGGGCATGAAAACATAATTCAAAAATATCATGAGCATCAATGAGACAATGTACTTGAACACTTTTGCAAATGGTAAATTACTCTGTAAATGTGAATTGCCTACCAGTGTGTGGTCCATTACAAGATACAGTGCGAGAGCAGTGGTTCCCAGTAGGAGGTGATTTTGTCTCCAGGCCACTTTCACAATCTCTGGAGACATTTTCAATTGTCATAACTGGAAGAAGGATTGCTATGGGCATCTAGTGTGGAGAGGCCAGGGATGCCTGTTATACATCCTTCAATGCACGGAACAGCCACCCACAGTAAAGAATAAGGAACTATCCAGTCAGTAGTGTTGCGGTTGAGAAACCCTGTCCCAGATGAGTAGAGGGAACACGTGAACCTTGACTTTTTGAAACTCTTAGTTTAGTTGGGGAGAGAGACATGTAGGCAGAAATTAAAAATACCGTGCAGTAGTTCCGGAGACTTGGAGACACTTAGACTAAAAAGATAAGAAGGAAAGTGTCACCATCATGAGCTATGTATTGAAAGGAGGTCATGTGAAAGAGGGAGAGGAGTCCTTAAGTGTGACCCTAAGTAGCAGACAGACTTCAGCTCCAGAGAAGATGATCAGAGAAGATTTCCAGAATGGGCCGTGTGTCTCCTCCACTGCTACATCTTCATGTCTAGCTCTGCACCTGGCAGCAGGGCAAGGCTTAACAAATGCTTGGTGAATGGATAAATAAATGAACTCAAGCATCTGAGGACAGGTAAAAATAGTGAGGATCCTGTCCTATTTGGAGAGTCCTTGATTTTATGACAGTAATTCCTAGGAGTTGGTGGAGAGAGCTTGTCTTGGTGGCTGGAGTGACCAGGAAGGCTTTGAGGAAGGGGAGAATATGGAGCCTCTCTTGTTCATCAGATGAGCAAACGTGTGGGCCTTAAAAGTCAGAGATGCAAAAACAAAACAAAACAAAACAAAAAAAAACTCAGAGAGGCAGGTTTCTTCTAGCAAGGTAAGACTTAAAGAGAATTCTGGAAAAAAAAAATGATGTTGGACGTAGCCTGCTTGGGTTGGGTGTAACAGCAGCTGTTTCTCTCCTGCCACTTAGTTTTCTGTGGACACTGCAGCGTAGCTGGAATGAGCAATATGGAGTAAGAACCACATGAGGGAATTACTTCTGTTATTATCACTGTGGATTAGTCATCATCACCAAGTGGGGTAATTGGAAACCCTAGAAGCTTCTTTCAGAATTCACCTTTCACCTTTTCTCAAGGAATTATTATCAAACACAAAAACAAAATGGTAGATTTAATGAGTATTTCATGGCAAAAAAGTCATAGCCTGTGGTTATAAAATCCACCTGCTGAAATGGCAGCATCTGTGTTTTTAGAAGAGCAGTCGGAAAGGGTGTAATATCTTGTTCTAGGCAGTGGGTCTGGGTGTGTTCCGTTGTGCAGTGCGGCACTTGATGACACATGTTGCTGACCCACTCAACTCACCAACCCCCCTGGGTTTCCATTAACGTGTATCTTTGATGTTGCTGTGAACGTGTAGGGCTCTACCGTATAATATTTACAATGTGCAAGGATGACGCTGGTAGTCGTGTCGAGCAGTAGCCTAGGGGCATGCCAGACCTTGCTTGATGTAAGCTGGTGTTCTCTATAGTGTCCAAGTTTCTGTTGTATCTCAGTGATCAAGGGTGTTTTTTGTCTTGCTCAGCATGCACCAGAAGAGAGTTCTTTGTTAAAAGATCAGAAATAAATGAAGACAAAAATATCTAGATGTTGACACGTTTCAGAGAACAGTGTGATGTGTGATTAGTGACTCCCATACTGGAGAAGGTGTCATTACCAGCATTTTACTTTTTATTCCACATAATATTAAAATAAAAGTGCTAATAGTAGCATTGTAATTTATTTATTTATTTATTTAAAAAATTTATTTTATTTTTGGCTGCGTTGGGTCTTCGTTGCTGCACGCGGGTTTTCTCTCTAGTTCCAGTGAGCAGGGGCTACCCTTCGTTGCCGTGCGCGGGCATCTTACTGCGGTGGCTTCTCTTGTTGCGGAGCACGGGCTCTAGGCGCGCGGGCTTCGGTAGTTGTGGCACACGGGCTCAGTAGTTGTGGCTCGCAGGCTCTAGAGTGCAGGCTCAGTAGCTGTGGTGCACGGGCTTAGTTGCTCCGCGGCATGTGGCATCTTCCCAGACAAGGGCTCGAACCCGTGTCCCCTGCATTGGCAGGCAGATTCTTAACCACTGCGCCCAGGGAAGCCCTAGCATTATAATTTAAATGGTTTAGAATTCACAAATTTAATAAGTAAGGAAAATTAAAAATTGAATAGTTTCAAACCTGAAATTTATAAACACTTCAAAACACAAGTATAATATGAATTTTTGAAACTATAAATGTAAAATATTTATATTTCTAATATTAAATATTATCCATATTGGCACTGAGCATCCTTCAACTTTAGTCCTCAGGGACGGGTATGATGAAATGGGTGAGAAGGTGGCGATAGAGGTTGAGATAATAATAAATGAAGGACTGGTTATAGAGACTCTCATATGCTCTGCAAAGGATGCTAGATTTTGACTGTTAAGCAATAAATAGTCTTAATGGAGGGGAGGAGGTGAATGCGGGAAGGAGGACTCTCTTTTTGTGTAGATAAGTATCTTGATGTAGTTGAAAGGACATCCATCCAGCTTGGATTTCAGTAATGCGCTTTGACTTTGCAGCTGCACAATTTTGGGCAAGTCATTTAATCAGTTTTACACTTTGTTTTCTCAGCTGAAAATTGGCCAAGGCTATGTATTAGGTATTATGTCTAGTCACGGACCATCGTGTGTACAAAAATCTTTTGTCAGCCGCAATGTGCATTTCTCATATAACGGATGGATGTTGTCTTGTTGGTACGTGTTTCCGTGATTCAATGAAGATTCTATTATGTGTGTCAGACCTGACATCATACATAATGTGGTCATTAATAAACGATTGGATGAGCATCTAATACATGAAGTGGTTTCATTTAATTTTTAAAGAAGTGTACAATGCCAGGACACAGCCAGTTTTGTTTCCCTCTTGCCATGCTGGCATATGCAAGGGAACATTTGAGTTTAAAGAAAATTAAAAGAATTCATCACATTTCTCCCTCTTGGCTGGAAAAGTTTCTCTGCTGAGATTTTTCACTTTGCTGCAGTGAAGTTTCATAAGGGTTTTGCCCCATCACAGCAGATGTATGTTGCTTATTTCCACACATGAGAGATTATGTTTTCATCAACACTCCAGCTGCTGCATTTCTCTTCTAGCATTTGAACATCTGTAAATGCATATTTTAACCTGTAGTGTATAGATTAGGTTCTACAAAGCAACAGAAATGCCATCTGTTTCTAAAATTCCCAAGTAATTTTAATGCGGACAAAGGCATGTCTCAGAGAATTACATTGAGAGGGTTGCTTCCTCGGTGCTGTTGTCTGCAGTTTGCTTGTCTGTTTAAATGCAGTCGTGTCACCAGCCTTGTCTCACAGTATTTGTTCATCCACTGCTTCCCCGTCTCCCTTTTTTGTAAAATTAAATCACTCCCTTGGGAACCTCAACTACTTCTTCCTGTGGGTGCCCCTCAGTTCTGCACATTGAGATCTGGCCTTTCTTCCAGGTGTTAATCAGACCTTGTCAACTTCCAGATGTTTCTGCTTGGCTGTTCCACATTTACATTAAATATACCATAAGGACCCCACGTCATACACAACCCTGTCTTCTTTTCACATCTTCCAAATTAGCTCCACTTTTTTTTTTTTTTTTTTTTTTTTGCTATACGCAGGCCTCTCACTGTTGTGTCCTCTCCTGCCGCGGAGCACAGGCTCCCGACACGCAGGCTCAGCGGCCATGGCTCATGGGCCCAGCCGCTCCGCAGCATGTGGGATCTTCCCGGACTGGGGCATGAACCCGTGTCCCCTGCATCGGCAGGTGGACCCCCAACCACTGCGCCACCAGGGAAGCCCTAGCTCCACTTCTTTAAATTATCAGTGTTACCCAGATCTCTGCTCATCCAAACCAGAGGTATCAGAATCATCTTTGACTTGTCTTCTAGCCTTTCCTGTCTGTCATCATCATTTTCAGTCATTAACGTCCTCTTACTCCACCCTTCAGACATCACCCCCCTTCATTCTCCTCAGTTACATTGTTACATTAGAGTTACAGTTGCACTAGCTTTCCACATCTTCAGACCTCTAATCGCTGCCCAGCTAAAACCTTTCCACTTCCTGCCACTCTGATGTGCAAAGACCTCAGTGGACCCTAAAGTTAAAATTCTCTGACTGGCTGGAAAAGGTTGGGCTCCTGTTTCCAGTTCTTCACAGTAGAAGCATGAACCTCAGCCTTTGCTGGGTAAATTTGCCTTACCTCTCATGTGAGCAGAGTATACTTTCCCATCCCACTGACATTGAACTTGACCATGTGACCTGCCTTGGCTGAGAGAAGAGTAATGAGAATGATGCCGCCAGAGGTTTGTTTGCATGACTTCCCCTCTCTGTGATCTACCCTGAGAAGAGCATGTCCCAGGTAGCCGCCATCCCTTTAGCCTTGGCCCCAGAAAGAGACACGTGAGTGAACCTGAGCCCAGCCCACAGTCTGAGGAAGAGCTGCCTTAGCTGAACTGAAGACTGAAGCGCGGGAAAAAATAAATTAGTCGTAAAGCCCCTGGGAACTGGGCGTTGTTTGTTACACAGAATTAGCGTAGCAACAGTAAACTAATGCACAGATGTTCAAGACCTTCTCAAACACCCTTTCTCATCATTTAAATACTCCCCTCTGTAAAGACTGGAAGTTGGTGAGGTGGTCTCTAGAGCGTTTCTCCTTCACTTTTTTGGCTACTTTGCTCACCTATTGTCCTTCTCCCTCACCTTCAAGGCCCCATCTCTCTTCTCCCCAGTAGATTCTTCTCTGTTGACCACAACTCATTGGGAAATCTCCCTTCTTCGGACTCCTCGGTGTGCGTGTCTTTTGTTTCTCACCTCAGATTTGGTCTGGGATTGTTAGTTATCCGGAAGCGTACATTGGATCATAACATGTTATTTCCCTCTTCAGAATCCTCCCAAGAAACCTCACTGCCTTCAGGACAGGGTCCAAGCTCCTTACCAGGAAACCCTAGCCTCCTTTGTCACTATCCCCCTGCTACAGACTCTGCTATAGCCAAATCGAGTCATTTGCATCCTCTCAAACACAGTATGCTCTCTCTTGCCTCTGGGACTTTGTACATTCTGTTCCCTCTGCCTGGACCACGTTTTCCCCCACTCCTCTCTCCTAAACACACCCCTGAATGCATATATATTTGAAATTAAGTCACAGAAACTCTTCCTTACACCCTATGGCCGGATGATGTTTCTTGTCTCAGTAAAGGTGAGCTATGCTGTGTTGCAGAAACATCCCAGCACCAGAGTCTCAGTGGCTTTACCAGCAGAGGTGTCTTTCCCATATTCATGTCTATGATGCTGACTGCAGGAAGGTGAGGCAGCTCTGCTTCACAGTCCTTTTGGGCCCAGGCTGAGAGGAGCTCTGCCATCTTGGATTAGCATCATCTAGACATACAGCCTTGTACCCTTCTTCTCACAGCTCCACCTAGCCCCAGGATCTCAGCCTAACTGTCAGCAAGGCTGTGACGTTTAGTGGGGCACGTGGAATATTTGGGGGACCGTTAGCCCTCTGCTCTATGTTTCTTAGGTGTGTTTCTGTGAACCTCCGGGGCTTATCTTTTACCACACATAGTATCATGCCATTATCTGTATACACGTAGACAGACATGTAGACATGTCTGTATCCACATGAACTTGAAGGTCCTGAGGGCAGATGCTGTATCTGACTTCATGTCATCCGTCCAGAGGCAAATGCAGGACCTGGCACATAGTCACTGGTGTAGAAATATATGTTGAAGAGATGCTGAGTCTTCGTATCTCTCTGCTCTCTAAGAAGACTCCATGGCCCCTGAAGACAAGAACCACCTGTTCTGTCCCACGACGTCTAGTTAGCGTCTTCCAGAGATTAGACAGCCGATACATGTTTGGGACACTTCTTGTGATGGCTTAATGTAATTTTCCAACAGCTAATAGGCCGTGATTACCCTTCTCTACGTAGACACTTCTGTAACATAGATTTAGGTACCTTTCCTATCACTCCACGTGGCACACTTGGGAGATCTTTAAACAAGTTAACTTTGTATGTAGTATACGCACCAGGAAAAAAAAGAGACGTTCCCTTTGCTACCTTTTGGGAACCTCTCCAGCTTCTTTCCAGATGAAGATCCAGGAAGGCTCTTTCCTTTCAGATTAGGTCTTTGAGCCATACTTCAACAATCAATGAAGCCTCCAGAATCATCCAGCTTTCCTTCACTCTTTAAAGCTGCCTTTCTCGTCTCCGAATATTTAACTCTCTCCGTATTATTTATCTATTACTAAGTAACAAATTATCCCAAAATTTAGCCACTTAAGACAACACGCAGTTATGACGTTACAGAGTTTCTGAGGTCAGGAAATCCGGGAGCGGCTAATCTGGGTGGCCTGGCTCAGGCTCTCTCACAGGCTTGCAGTCAAGCCATCAACTTGACTGGAGCTGGAAGATTCACTTCCAAACGTACTCATGCGACTGTGGTCAGGAGACCTAAGTTTCTTGCTACACGAGTCTTTCCATCTGGCTACTTACCCCATGGAAGCTGGCTTCCCCCAAGTAAGTGACTCAAGACAGAGAGCCACTAAAGCGGAGGTCGCAGCACCTCTTTATGAGCTGATCTCTGAAGTCACACATTGTGTCTTCTGCTTTATTCTGCCAGGCCTTAGAGGTGAGTCATTAAGTCCAGCTGACTGGGCACTTGCAGGAAAGGACAGTAGGCTCCACCTCTTGGAGGAAGGGTATCCATTTGTAGACATACGTTGAAGCCGCCTCACCTTCCCCTGAGCGGGCTGTAGGGCTGGGGGGCAAAGGCCACTTTATGGCCCTCCCTCCCCTGGCTGCTCAGGCCAGCATGTGCTTGTGCCTCTTCTCCCTTCCCCCCCATTTCAGGATATTTATTTCTAATCATGGAGATGCAATGAACAGCATAGATTTAATATAAATAAGATGCAAAGGGAAAGGGCCATTTCTGTAAGTTCTCAGCATCCTCAGAGCCACTGACCATGGTCTGTTAAGTCCATGACTTTCTTTCTTAGATGGATGTCTCATCAACCTTGGGATCTCTGCTTATATTCTTGAGGGTGAGTCCAGGCGAAGCTTGGGTGGTCCCTTCAGACCTCCCCTTTACTGGGTAGTGATGTGTCTTCTGCAGGAAGACCCCTCTCTCCTTTCCGTGGTCATAGATGCAGACAGTGCTGAACATATGATGATCAGAGGTCCTGGAAAAGCCCTTTGTCTCACCTGAGTCTTCTTCATCCTGGCACGCTACAGTGTAGGTAGCATCATCCTCATGAACCCCTGGCACCAGGGTAGGAAGTTAAACTTTTCTGGTTTGTTTCCATGTAGGGCATCATGGTGCACTGGAAATACATGAGCTTCGGAATCAGACAGACACTGGTTCAAAAGCCAGTTCTACCACTGTCTGGATTTCTGAACTTGAAAAAGTTATTTAACCTCTCTGAGCCCCCAGTTTTTCCAAAGTGAGGAGTGGATGAAATAACATATAGAGGTAAATAGCACAGTGTCTGGCACATAATAGGCATCAACCAATGCTCCTTCAGCAAATGAGCGAATAAGCTCCAGAACTCCCTGCGGTACCTGTGGAACACTGTGGTCCTGCACATCGCTCTCGCGCTTGTAGAAGTTGACAAAGGACTGGAATGTGTATTTCTGGGGCAGCCTCTCTCTCGTCTATCTGTATTACATGATTTGCTGAGTTCCTTGAATACATTCTCTTGGAAGATTTTCATTCTGCTTTGCCTTTTGTGACAAAGAGAATTGCAATTCATTTTGTACTTGAAAGCCATGACAACACACTATGAGGACGCCTGGAAAGAGCGCTTTTTGTTTTTTGTAAAAAAATTCTCTCCTATTTTAAGTAAGCTTCTAAGGAATCAGACCTTGGTTTCAACAAAGAAGCATATTTTTCTAACGACTCCTCTCTCTTAGCTATTTTGTATAGAGGTTTTCTTAGGCCAGGGGGAATGGGGAGTGTGGGTCGATAGAGGTGGGACTAATTAGAGAAAACAAAATGCCGCTCCTGATACTATGTTCATGCTTAGGGACCTTCCCATATGTATATATTTTCTTTTCCTGTATTTTCTATGCCGAGAATTGCCCCGGCCTAATGGATGACACGATGCAATTTGCTTCTCTTGCTTTCTTCCCCTCCAGAGATGTGTGGTTTTGCCTTAATATATTCAAGGGCAGCCCCTGCTGTGTCTGGATTGGCATTTGTAATTATACACTGTGAAAATATAATGGAGAAAGTCTAACTCTTCTCCCAGTTTAAAAAAAAAGTTTCACGTGTTAATGTGTTCAGATACTCCCACCTGAGGAGCGCGAGATCAAGCTCCATTTGACTTCTTTCTTCTGTATGATAATCACATTCTCGAGTTAAAAGAAAAAATGAGTGTGTGGTGCTTTGTCGTGTGCTGCACAGAACCTCTGCAACGCTCACAACCATTCCTCCTTAGTTATTTTCCAAGTGATTTGATGTTTTCAACAGCATTAATTGCACCGAGGTCTAATAGTTTGTAATGAATGTGTTCCGACCTTCCTCTGTGAGGCTTGTGTGAGTGAAGGGTGGACATCTCACCATACAGAGGCACCGAGGATAACCAGGCATATGCAAATAAATGATGAATATCTCTTTACACAATAAGCAAGACAATAGCCTCTTGACTGTGTGGACAGGTCATTGTATCTTCCTAAATGTATGTTCTTCATCATCTTCCTTCAGTTGTTTGAAAAATATAAGATTAGCTCACCCACAATAACTAGAATTACTCCGATTAGGCAGACCACCACTATGAAGGGTCAGAGGCTCTTCTCCATTGTCATAAAGAGGCTTTTTGCTTACTGATATGTACTTGACACCACCATTGATCAAAACAAAAGGGAATTGATTCAAACTTTATCACAAGAAGCTTATGTGAGACAAAAAGTAGGACTTTCAGAACTAAAAGTTACTAACTATAGTGAACATTTGTTATTTTTGTAATCCTTCTCCCTTCTTTTGTAAAAACAAACAAACAAACAAACAAAAAACATTCCCTTCTTTCACTGGAAAAGTGAGGGAACTACCCCTCACTCCCTCTTAAGCCATGTGATTATTCTCCGTCAGTCCCCTCCACTCCAGGGCGGGGCCCAGATTGGCTTAAGCCAATGATCATATCCCATTCTCATGCTTGACCATTGTGGGGAGAGCAGTGCTTTATCCCACTGGTGAAAAGCTGAAACGGGGTAAGGTCTGGAACTGTGACAGCCACTTTGAGACCAGGAGGAGAGAGTCTGAGTGAGCAAGAAATCACATGAGGGAGAGAGCAGAGCTGATGTCAGGAACAAAGAGAGCAGAGTTCTAGGGAAACCATTAGAGCTTCTGTCCTAAGCTGAGTTTAAAGATACTGCTAGCCCTAGAACTTCCCAGCTTGGAAGTTGAGCGTTTTCATTTTTCCTCCAAGGAGAGTTCAGTTTTTTTGTAACTGGCAAGTCAGTAGACTTCTAATTGAGTCAGACACCAAGAAAATTGGCACACGCCCTCTGCGTTCGTGGCATCCATATATGAATGGGCAGGTGTTCTTCATCTGGCATCACTTCTTTGGTTTGGATTAACTAGGTTGCAAGACCTCTTTCTACCTCCTTCTGTCCTACTAATTGTAGTTTTGGATTTAATTCATTCTCTCAACATGTTTTTCTAGTTGATCTTTTCCTTTTTTTTTTTTTTAAAGTAAATTCTTTGTAAAATTTTTTGTAAAAGTAAATTTTTTTGTAAAAGTAAATTTTTTTTTGTAAAAGTAAATTCTGGTCACTGATTGTTAATACTCAGCACCCTGCCTGAATTTAAAGATTCCACCCTTTAAATCTTATCCAAGTCTGCAGTGAAATGGGAAATTTTAACAACTTCTGCCGTATCGTCTTTCTATCTTCTTTCCATATCTAAGTTGCCCTGCCAGATTTAATAATTGGTTTTGTGACTTTATTATCAATCTCCTTTAATATTGTTTATTGTAATGAATTTTAATCTCTTCGCTTCCAGATTCTTTCACCTCCTGGGCGAACGAGATTTCCCAGGTATTTAAATGATTCAGCGGTTTGACTCGTTTATTATCCACCACTCTGTATTTTCCCATCCCCACAAAGCTCTTTATAGATGTTGCCACATTCATGTACAGGTGCTTTTTATATTTGCCATGGTTTCAGTTCCTCTGAAAGTTGTTTCCAAGTTTACACAGTGTTGTAACATGGGCATATACATTTGTGAACAACTCAGGGCTACTCCCAGCGTACCCACGCACATGCCGCTCTATCGTTCCAGTTTTACAACTGTGAAAAGAAGATTCCTTAGACAGCTGCTCGCTGCCTTCACCTCTCCTCCTTGTGCCTGGAAACCCAAATGGTTCTTTCATTACTTACCTTAGAACTTCCAATCTGCAAATGGGTCAGCAAGAGCTAGAAATGTCATTTTCTTGGCCCTCTGCAAAATCAAAACTTAAATAACCCCAAAGCAGCTTACTCCTATCTGCCTTAAGGAGCCTCCAGAAAATAAAATTTAAAATATTTCTGGGGTTCTATTTCAGTGTTTTATGACTCTTTAATTTTCTGTTGTCTCCGCTACCTCCCTGCACTCATAAGAACAATTTCCCCCCTTGACTTTTACATCCCTTACCTGTCTATCCATTTCTTAGCTCTTCCATTGGCTCCACTACTTTGGTCTAGTTCGGAAATGTAGGAGCATCCCCAGGACATAAATGACATCTCAGTTGTAGAGGACCACACCCAAGCTTTCCACTTTCAATTGAATATATCCACCAGGGTATTTCATGGGTACCTCAAACTCAATATATTCAAGGAAGAACTCATTGACTTTTACTGTCCCTGCCCCTCAAAAGTAAGTTTGCTTTTCCTTCTCTGTTCCTTGCTTCACTTATTGGTCCCAGCGTGATCACTCTAGCTGGACACCTGGGTGGTATGTTTCACATCCCCACTTCCTCACATAGCCCCCCTGTGATCTCGGATATGTACCAGATCCCATTCTTTCCCCAAATGTCTTTCCTGTCTGTCTTCACCTTTATCTCAACGTCTCCTAGGAGGGGTTCTCCAGCGGCTGCTTAACTGGTCCCATTGCCTCTGACTTTTTTCTCCTCTGATTTATCTTCCATATCGTTGCCATGATGATCTGCCTGAAACATAGATCATACGATGTTTGTTCCCTGCTCACAAGCCATCAGTAACTCCCCATGACCACAGAGTTAAATCACATGTGGGATGGGGGATCTTAGTTCCCTGACCAGAGGTCACACCCACACCCCCTGCATTGCAAGCACGGGATCTTAACCACTGGACTGCCAGGAAAGTCCCTGGGATAATGACTTCTTAACTTGAACTCCATGAACCTTTGAGTGGAGTCTTTGAATTTGAATGGAAAGAACAAAAGCAAAAAACCTTTATTTTCACCAAGCTCTACCTGACATTTAGCACTTCCTTCAATTACTAATATAAGCCACACACCCAAGAGTACCAGTAGAACCTGTCACCGGCAGAAATCACAGGTATTTTCATGGCATGTTACTGCACTACAGATAATTGAAATGTTATTTATGATCCCTCCTTTGAAATTGCAGGAACTATTAGACTAATCGTTAGATCTTGTTATGCATGAGTCCATTAGAAAAGCAGACACATTACTATATCACAATTTAAGTTTTAAAAAAAATTTGTTAACTATTTTTAAATAGTTAAAACTATTTTAAAGACTATTTTAATAGTTAGATTGCTTTATTGGTTTTCTTTGTAAATTTATGGATTTTATGTTATGAATTTAAAAACGTTGTTCTGACAAGAGGTGAATAGACTTCTCCAGATGCCAGACAGATCATAGCACAAAGGAAACTAAGACCCCATGACGGACAGAATATGGAGACGGGACAGCAATCTGACTTCATGATTAGTTTGAGAATAACAAGAATAAGGCCTGATGTCTTTACAGTGCTTTACTGTGGGTCAGACGCTAGAAAATTTCATTGTCCCAACAACTCTATGAGGCAGTTATGATGATTTCCCCCATTTTAGAGATGACAAAACTGAGGCAAAGAGAGGTTAAGTGACTTGCCCGTGGTCACACAGTAGGAGGTGGAAGTGGGCGACTAATTTAAGACGCCAAGCTGATTACAGCTACGTTATGCGGCTGCACAGCAGTCAGATAATGAGTAAGTGGTTGAGGGAGAGTCTGAACTCAGGTCAATATAATGTCAAGCCTGGACTCTTGATACTTGCCCCAAACTGAATGACAGCTGAGGTCAGAATCCCTATAGTACAGAGTTGAGGCCAGAGTATAGGTGACCTTGAATGCCATGTCAAGAAATCTGATTTAACTTTTTTAAAGTTAAAAAAAAAAAAGAAGTCGTTACCCAGATCCTACTCCTATTTTAAAGTCTAGTTCAAATATGCTTTGTCAAAGTCCTCGTTAATTTCGCCCAGTTGGAATTAACCTACCACTTTTATCCCCAGGTGGAACTGTGTTCGTTTTTGTTTTTTTTTTTTCCCCTCAAAGTCCATGTTTTTTCCCCGGCCATATTGTTATCAGTTATATGCACGTGTTCCTCCCCATCAAGGACATAAGACCCATGGTCAGTTTTCACAGTGGTACACAGTGCCTGTGATTGAGGAGGCCGTGGTTGGGTAGAAATGTGAGAATGCAGCGGGCAGTCATTACTTATCTCCTTTTCCCTGACTGTCCATTGCAACATAAAGTACAGCGTTTCTGAGAATGTAGCTCATTTCGTTTTCGCGTTATTTACTATGGTTCTGGTTCTGCCGCTTAGGCTGACGAATCACCCCTCCAAAAGGCAGGTTCTAAACCCATATGCGGCCCCTGCTCAGTGGCAATTTATAGGACAGGCTCTCCGAGTTTAGGCAAATATCCTGATGCTTTAGGTCAGTTATTCTGACAACAACAGTTTCTGCTTTGTGGAGTGCATATGTCACCGGAGAGGATCGGCTTCCGGAGCTTCCTGCCTTGTGCAGGAGCATAAATTTTCACGGTGAACTTGAGATGCAAATTATGTGTCTTGACCGTCTCTGCAAATCTTTGCTTGCAGCTGACAGCCATCTTTATAGAGCTTGGGGAAAAGGAAAGAGAGGGGAAAAGGGAAAGACAGAGGCAAAGAAGAAAGAAAGGAGGGGAGGGAGAGAAGGACGGAGGGAAGATAGGCTTTTTTTTTTTCTGTCTTAACCAGTACCCAGCACGAAGCAGACAATAAATTTTCTTAAGTTTTGTGTATTATAATTTTAAGAAAGTAAAATAGAAATACTTAGTTTGAAAAGATAGCAAGAATTAATGAATTACATTCAAAACTCGCTTCAGCATTTGTTTTAGCACTAATGCAGAGCAGGGTTTCTCAACCTTGATGCTATTGACATTTTCGGCTGGAGAATTCTTTCTGTGAGCGGTTGTCCTGTGCGTTGTAGGCTGTTCAGCCGCATCCTCGGGTTATACTCAGCACATGCCAGTAATGCGCCTCCCCAAGTTGTAGCCACGAAAAATGTCTCCAAATGCTGCCGTATATCCCCTAGGGGGTGGCATAGCCCTATTGCTGCCCAATAGGGGACCACTGATTTAAAGCATAACGGACAATGTTGGGTGTCAGATTCTGTGTTTATTGTTTTCCATACATCATCTAACTTAATCTTCACAAGGTCTTATAAAATGAGTGCTAGTATTATCTCCATCATGTAGTTGAGAGATAAGGTTCAAGGAGGTGAAGCATAGTGGCTAAGGAGGAAACTGATGCAAAGAGATGGGAAACCAATGCAGAAAGGCAGTCACTACCTTATGTGGTAATAATGCATTAGAGTAGGGATTGCAAGTCTGTGAATTTGTACCATGGAATCACTGGTACGCATAGCAGGCGTGACCAGTAAATCTCAGCTCTGTATTCTGAAGAGACAAAACAATTTTTCAGGTGAGCATCACCAATGGAGTGATTAACAAGGGAGATAATTTTTTAAGCAACTTTGGTTAGGATAAGTCTTCTTCAGAAATTAGTTTTTCATGAGACTATGTACATTCCTAGGGCAGTAGTCACTTACCTCTGTATCACTAACACATAAGGAGAGCCCTAAATATGGACCCTCAATAAATGTTTGTATAATAAACGTGGCGCGCAAAATATCACCACTGTTGTATCTTAAGGTGAGTCCTGCCTTAGGATACAACATTGCCATTTTTGTATATTCTCCTTTAAATGCGTATACTCTTAAAAAGGTAGTGCCCAGGGGCGATGACTTAATAGTAATAGACTTATGGGACATTCAAAGCAAAACCACGGAGATCAGCATTTTCATTCAGTAGATGAGGAAACTGAGGAACAAAGCGGGAGAAGAAAACTTTTCCAACATAAATTATGGATCAAGTCTGGACAGAAAAGTAATTTCTGGAAACCAAGTCCCAGTGTTTCTTTTTACTGTATCATCCATCACTTAACACTTTATCGTGAGCACATCACAGGCTGTTTCCTGTGGGAAAGGAAGGTCCTTATTTAACTTGAATGATATAGAAGGAAGTGATGGAATGAGGAGTGGGAAGAAGCTAAGTCAGTGGGGCCAAGGGACAGTAATACAGAGAAGATCATGGAGACCCTTGGAAATGCTTCATTATCAACTTCATTGGCTTGCAATGAATTCCGTAACAGAGATTCTTGAAATTATTTCTTATGTCTTTATTTAATTACCATTTTGAATCTTCCCGGATCAGATTTTAAAAAGTAAGAGTTAAAGATTTAAAAAAATAGGTCAGAAACAGATTACTGTTTTGAAGCTTCAGTAGCACGGGAAAGAGAGGTGGGCTGGAAATGAGGTATGGATTTGAGTTCAGAACGGCAGTCAGCTCCAGACTCTCTGCTTTCAGTGCCCTTATGTTGAAGCCCTAGCCACCAATGTTACTGTATCTGGAGATAGGGCCTTTAGGAGATAATTAGGGTTAGATGCTATCGTGCGGGTGAGGCCCTCAGGGCCCTCATAAGCAGAGATACCAGAGAGATTACTCTCCCTCTCTCTCCACCGTGTGGGGACATGGTGAGAAGGTAGACATCTGCAAGACAGGAAGAGAGCTCTCATCAGAACGTCATCATGCTGGCACAGTGATCTCAGACTTCCAGCCTTCAGAACTGTGAGAAAACAAATTTCTATTGTTGAAATCACACAGTGTATGGTATTTTGTTATGGCAGCCTGAGCTGATTAAAACACTGTCTCACCAAATAGAGAATATCAATAAAGGAATATAAATTATTTAAAACAGAGTCAAACAGAAATTTTCAGTCGAACAGTATAATAACTGAAAGGAAATATTTACTAGAGAGAATCAACAACAGATTTCAGCAGGAAGAGGAAAGAATCAATGAACTTGAAGATGGATTAATTGAAATTATTCTGTCTGAAAAACAGAAAGATAAAAGAGTAGAGAAAAATAGAGCCTAAGAGACCTGTTGGATACTGTGAAGCATATCAACATACTACTCTCAATGTGAGTTTGAGAAAGAGAGAAGAGAGAGAAAGTGAAAGAATATTTGAAGAAATAATAGCTGAAATTTGATGAAAAACAGTAATCTACGCACCAAAGAAACCATGATTTCAAGTAGGATAAGCTCAAAGAGTTAATATCTAGACACATCATAATTAAACTGTTAGCCAGAAGCAAAGAGACAATCTTGAAAGCAGCAAAAAAAAAAAACCAAAAACATATCATCATGTACAAGGGATCCTCCATAAGAGAGCCTGTCGTACAGAGTGAAGTAAGTCAGAAAGAGAGAAACAAATACCATATAATATTGCTTTATGTGGAATTTAGAAACATGGTACAGATGAACTCATTTGCGAAGTAGAAATAGCGTCACAGATGTGGAGAACAAACTTACGGCTACCAAGGGGGGAAGTGGGGGTGGGGGAGTGGGGTGAATTAGGAGATTGGGATTGACATACACACACTACTATATTTAAAATAGATTACGAATGAGAAGCTACTGTATAGCACAGGGAACTCTACTCAGTGCTCTGTGGTGACCTAAATGGTAAGGAAATCTTAAAAAGAGTGGAGATATGTATACCTATGACTGATTCACTTTGCTGAGCAGCAGAAACTAACACAACATTGTAAAGCAACTATACCCCAATAAAAATTAATAGTAAAAAAGAAGAAGATAGGGACTTCCTTGGTGGCACAGGGGTTAAGAATCCTCCTGCCAGTGCAGGGGACAGGGGTTCGATCCCTGGTCCAGGGAGGTCCCACATGCTGAGGGGCAACTAAGCCCTTGTGCCACAACTACTGAAGCCCGCACACCCTAGAACCTGTGCGCCGCAACTGCTGAGCCCATGTGCTGCAACTGCTGAAGCCCGCGCATGCCTAGAGCCCGTGCTCTGCAACAAGAGAAGGCACCGCGATGAGAAGCCCACGCACCCCAACAAAAAGTAGACCCCGCTCGCCACAACTAGGGAAAGCCTGCGTGCAGCAACGAAGACCCACTGCAGCCAAAAAAATTAAAAAAAGAAGAAGAAGAAAATATAATTAAAAGCAAACAAAATAAATTAAATTAAAATGGTTTCCCTGTTGCACCAGTACATTTTAGATGCTCAGTAGGCACATCTGGCTACCATACTGGATGGCACAGAGCAGTCCCGTTGTCACAGAAAGTTCTTTTGGACATGCTGGCTTAGGGAGAGATGACTAGAGAACACAAAGGAAGGGGAACAGTAAAGGTGTCTAAAAAAAACCTCCCAAAATTTAAAAACTCTTCTAAATTCTGAAACCTTCTAAAAGTTACCTAATAATCTTCACTGAGAGTCTATCTGAATACTGTGGGTCAGGCTGGACATTAGGGATTGATTAATTCGTCATTTTATTTATTTATTCAGTATTTATGGAGTAGTAACTGATTGAGAAACTGTGCCAGGGACACCATGTAAAGTGATCAGCAAAACTGGCATATTGTCTCCTCTCAAGCAGCTGACATTCCAGTGGAGGCGGTAGATATTAATCAGGAATGAGACAAGCAAATGTAAAATTATAACTGTGATAGTGACTCTGATGGAGAGGTATTTGGAGCAGTGACAATGGGAAAGGAGTGTCCTCGACCTAGTCTGGAGCATTTTCTCAAGAAGGCATCCTGAGATCAGATTTAAGTGAGTAGATTAGGGAAAAGGAGGGAGAGCAAGCCAGCCCCAACATACAGCATGCACAAAGGCCCTGGGGCAGGAGGAGAGATGACAGGAAGGAGGAACTGACTGGGCCAGTGTGGGCCATCACAGAAAGTGAGGGGAAGTTGGGTACAAGCTGAGGCCCGTGAAGTAGAGTACCTGCAGCATCAGCATCCCCTACAGACTTGTTAAAAATTGAGGATCTGTATTGAACAAGACCCCCAGGTGATAGTCGGGCACCAAGTTGAGATGCATAGTCTATACCAAGCGTCCGTATATTCCAGCCTGCAGTCCACATCGTGCGACAGTCTGTTTTTGTACGTATTTTACTGGACCACAGCTACGCCTGTTCATTTACTGATTGTCAGTGGCTGCTTTCGTGCTGCAGTGACAAAACGGAGAGGTTGCCATGGGGATTGTTTGGCCCACAAAGCCGAAAATATTTACTATCCGGCCCTTTACACAAAAGTTTTCCAGTTCCTAGTTTGTACTGTGCTGTGCCTCAAACACAGCATCAAGGTTCTGGGATTTATTCTAAGAGCAAGGGAAGCTAGTGAAGGTTTTCACTTTGGAAGGATCGATCCACCTGCATGGAGATAAAAGGCACACAGACGGTACGTGCCCCACAGGAGCTTAGGATCCAGGGGGAACTCACTTTTATCTCCCAGATTGGTTGTTTGCTCCTTTCCTGAGGGGGAGTGCTATATCATTACCTCATTTTTTGTTGTTGTTAACTCCCTCCGTGCCTGGCAGAGTGCTAAGTGTTTAGCCAGTGTTTGGTGCTATTTACTGACTCGGTAACTGGCTTGAGCTTGTGACAGTTACCATTAAACCTCCTTAGAAACTTACTTTGTGGACACTGCAGGAGTCAAAATATTATGGTGCCTGATGTGCTTTCAACGGCTTCCTTGACATGTCAACCCGACTTTGACATGGACTCTAGACCAGTATGGTAGAAGCCAAGCCCTTGGCCACTTTGTGAGTTTCAGGAGAGCGGGGAGAGACGGGAATCTGATTCCATTTCTGGTGCGGATAGAACTGCAGGAAGAAGCCTCTCTGAGCTTCAGATTCTCCCTCTCTGACATGAGGAAGCTGGAGCAGTTTATCATGAAGGTCCCCCAGATACTTTTGTTCTTCGAGTTTTACCAGGTGACAAAATAAGGGACACCAGACAAGTCTCTGACTCAGCTCCATGCATCTTTACTTTGTGTACATGGAATCCTTCCCACATAAACACAAATCATAGTTGATGAGAACATTGCGGGGGGGGGGAACCCACAGCCACCCCACAGTTACAAAGGAGATTTTTGAATTGTGTATTGTTTCATATTCCACATACTTCGTTTTCATTTGTACAGGTATTTGAACGTCACTGGCTCAGCCATAAGGAGACCAACCTTATCTACTGATTAGACATGATTGTGTAGACTCTGGCCTTACTGGCTGCTTCGCTTGCTCTTCAGGTCATGAGTTAGCCGTGCTGGAATCAGTTGAATATTCACTGAAAGTGAAGTTGGATATCTATAAACTCACCATGACAAATGGACACGCATCCCATCTGCAGCGCGACCGAAAGAAAGCGTTTTGAGAAAGGGATGGGTGATGGATTCTGAAAGAGGTTACAACTTGGTGCATAGAAGGAGGGGAAAAGCTTTGAGGATAATCAGTTGCTTTGAGCACACATAGGTTTTTAGCCGTGTTGCCATCTCCTGGGCAATATGCCTGCTACAGAAGTGCTGCTTCAAGGCCTAAAAGAGCAAGCGAAGCAGACTGTTTAATGGATAGCACTAAAGTGGGGAGGAATATTGTGAAGTCAGCTCGCTCACGTTTTGTGGATGCGCCTGCGTGGCATTACCTCCCATTCATCGTTGTTGATGGCATTCCGTTAAAGCCATACTTGAAGTCATGCTGTACTAGGTGCTGTGGAAAATAGAGACGCCGTGCTGGCTTCATGGGCCTGTGCCTTGTGCCGTCCAGCAGGACCTCACACTTAAATGATCCTGTGTTTGATTTAATGCTCTGATGTTGCCATGTTGAAATTCCTAGTACATTTTGGACAAGGGGCTGTGAACCTTACTTACATGGGTCCCTGCAAACTATGCCACTTGTTTTGAATAGAAGGTGCTGGAGTCCGTTTCTTGCCTCAAGTTGCTTACGACATTGTGTCTTAGAATCACGTTGGGACGGTAGTATAAGAACTTGATTAACTTTTCTGAGCCTTGATTTCTTCCTGTTCAGTATAAAGAGATGGAATGGGTTGCAGTGTAAGGAGAGATATTGGAGGCTTAAACTATTACGTTGATTTTCCCAAAGTAAGCAGTAGAGTCAGGACATTGAGACTTCCTCTCCTGACTTTCAAGTCAGTGAGAACGGACTTCATGAACAAGGCTTAATGCTGAGTTCAAGGTATGAGTCAGCCAAGGGCTGGTGGCATCCATTCCCCAGTTGCTAGGGAACTCAAGAGTATCTGGGTTTGTTGAAAAAGTGTCCAGTGGAATGTACTTGGAGATCTGGGAAAGGATGCACAGGCAAAGCAAAGATCAGTTCCACGATAATATATTAAAAACTTCTGGGACCAGCCGTGTTTCAGACTTGAGGACTTTTCTTATTTTTGAGAGGTAACGTAATGCACAATCCACTGAATATGTAAGATCCCCCAGCATGTCTGGGCAGGACTTCGTAATCAAGTGTGTTAATTTCTCTGCAGTGAAGTGTTTAACTGTTCACACCAAATAAGAAAAATGTAAAGACTGTGAATAGTTTTAACTCAGCTCACATCAGGCTTTGCTGCCAAATGTAATAAGGTCAAGTTCCACCATAAATGAGTTACAAACTCTGAGGCGTTGTGAACCTTTATCAAACAAGATGCAGGTGAACGGGTCATCAGAACTCAGGAGGCAGGAGACCGGTGAGGCGTTTGTCAAGTGAAGCCAGGCTAGATCTAGACACTGGCTCCCATGACTGCTCGGGAAGCCCCAAACCTCTGCATGGTAACCCAGGGTGCAGACCTTCTTCCTGCTGAAGCAGACGGAAGACCTGAGGTGCAAGGCTGTGAACATCCTTTCTCAACATCTCTTTTAAGAACACCACTGCCCTCTTTTTCCTGTCGCTCCAGCTTGGCGGCTTCCTGAACACATGGTCTCTCTGACCATATTTTCACCGTGCAAAATAGCATTTTCAGAACTGGCTGTCCCTAGCTTTCATCTGTCATTTTTCCCCTCTCTGTTGTTTCTATGGCAGTTGGCAAATGTGTCTCACTCTTCACTTCTGAGATGGCTTTAAAAAACCTTGGCCAAAGAGCCAGCCTCTTCTTTAGCATCCTCTTCCATTTGTTTGCCCAAAAAGCCAGGAGAAAATAAAAATAGCTTTGAGATTCCCAGAACATGCCTGAAATCTTGTTCTCTGGTACTTTGCTATATTAATTTTTCATGTAGGAGGGATACAGACACTAGAAAATGATTATTCTTGACAATAGACGTTAAAATAGAGGCTGATTTCCTGTAAAGATAAGTGCCCTTCATTTTCTCAGACCCCCTCCCAAGGCCCTGGGAGGATCTTAACAATATTCTAATCATAATATCCTCTAATTTGTCTTCAAGAGGGGCCTTGAAATTGTATAACTTTCAGACTTGTCAAAACTTGCATCTGTCCCTACTTTACCCCAGTGTAAAAGTATGTCTCAAGGCTTTAGAGAGAGTTAACTCTGGCTTTGCCATTTACCAGACGTGAGAGTAACTTATTTATCTTTTGGAACTTCTATTTCTACGTCTATTAAGTGGATATATACACTCTTGACATCATAGGGTGCTTGAGAGGAGAAGAGTTGTCATGCCCATATAGCAAAGAAGAAATGTTAATAAATGTTGACTCGCCTCTTTGTTTCCTTGAGGATTGTTTTCATCTGCAGGAACAGCACCTCAAGAAAGAGGATCCATTTTTCTCATTTAACAAATCTGGAAAGAGTCTCAGAGATCTCATGGGAACCTAGACTCATGATGTCTTTCTCTTCAGCCTTTTTTAATGTGGACTCCATCTTCAGGATCCTAGAACGGCTGTTTTCCTCCAGACATCGTGTTTGCATCCCAGGAAGAAAAAAAGGGGAAAGGAACGGGAATAGACCAGCTGAATCAATCTCTTTGTATAAGGAAAATAATAGTAATTCCAGAAATGCCATCGTGTAGGGATAATTTGCTGCTGATCTGTGTGTCTTGGGGGTACCTGGAACCATGCCTAGAACCAAGGTAGTTACCCTTGGCCAAGGAAGGGATAAAATGCACTCACTAGTGATTTCTAATGTTGTGCTCAAAGATCCAAACCCCTCCGGAGGCTTGCAACCCCAGCGTGTCTACATTGTTCATTGAAAATGTAAAGGTTGGTAACCAGCCCCTGGTTTATCTGATTATAGCCTTGTTGGGTTCCTTGAACGCCAGGTTAGAAGAGACCCCTCCGTAAACTTGTGCCTTCGTCACAGGCTGTTTCTATTTCGTACATATTTGTTTACCTAGTCCATAGCATAGTGTTTGGCACACAGCAGCTATGCAGTAAATGTTTGTCGAGTGAATGAATGTTTGCAAATATTTAGCTTCTTAAGAATCAGATTCCGTGGCTTATCCATGCAAAAAGCCATACAGCTGAAGCTGTAAGCTAACACTTCTTGGGAGAATATGGCCACAGTAAAGGAGAGGACTCAGCCCTGCTGTGCCGGAGATTGGAAGGCCGGGGTGGCCTTAGTTAGTTCAGGGCGTTCTCTGGTGGGGATGATCAGAACACTGCCAATGCCCAGCAGGAATCCAAGGGCAAAGTGTTGGGGACTTTGGGGAAAAAACAGTGTCAAAATCTATTATGTTTCCTGTTCACCTTTTACTTTATAACACACAGCCTCATGACTTTGTGAAAATGTCAAACCTATTTTCATTTACTCATGGTCCCTATTGGCTTTAATTCCAACTTCAAGTTTCCCTTGCAGTTTGTCCGTGAAGAAGGGCTTCCTCTGATATCTGTTACCCTACAAATGGTCGAGATTAATTCAGCTGAGATAGTCGACTAGGCTGGCATCCTCTGTCTCCTTCTCTGCTGCAGATGCTGTGGCTTTTACTAAAGATGGTGACCTTTCAAAGAAAAGAGACCCATTCTCTAGTGGGCAAGCAGTAAAGTTATCCTTAAAACCTTAGCAAAGGTCCTGTGGGCCCCTTGGCATTTCTAGGATGTTCCATGTGTCTGACCTTACAGAGCAGTTCAGAGACAGAAGCAAAGACAGATCGATGGTGTGTCCCCAGTTGACACCACTATCACTAGACTACAAGGGCTATGAAAGAGTGTCTGAATTGCCAGTCGTATAATATGTGGAAGGCTTTTTATCTCTGAGAAACAGATAGCCTAAACTCATCAATAAAATTTCATGGCCAATTTTATTTTCACACTGGGAAAAATATGGACATCGTCATCATAAGCCCCAGAGAGGCCTGGTTTACCAAGGACAGATAGCCAGATACTGTGCAGTATGTCGCGGAAGTAGCAATACCCACCCACAGAGATCAAGCAGGATGCAAACCTCCCCATTTCACCTCTGCAAAAAAGACCACGAAAGTAAGGAGGTGGAAACAGACCTATGTGACACCCTCTCTCCTCCTCTCACCACCTCTCCTTGTCTGGATCTCCACTAGAAACAAACTCCCATTTGCCTTCGTGATTATTTAATTAACATTTTAAACAGGAATCTGATCGTGCCCCATCCTGCCTGACACCTCCAATAGTTTCCCACTCCCTTAACATAAAATGTAAACTTCTTTGCATGGCCTTCATGCATAGATAAGCCAGAGTCTAGTTCTTAAGAAGCTCTATATTTGCAAACATTCACTTATTCAACAAATACTTACTGAAAGGCTCTGTGTGCTAGGCAGTATGCTATGGACTGGGTAAACAACTGTGAACAACACCATGTTGGTGTCTAAAGAACTGAAAAAATAATCTACCTTTTCCTGCCAAGTGGAGAGCAGGCCATTGAGGAGTCAGAAAGCACTGTTAGATGTATGGAATCTTTACTCTGAACCCCAGAATACTGTGAATGTTTCTACCTGAAGACAATGCTGTACAAGACAGCCCACACCCCTCCTCCCTAGGAGCCTGCCCCTGTATAAGACACAGGAGGAGACCAGAAATGTCATTTTAGGAGAAAAGAAAGGTAGAGGCCAGGCCACACATGCCCTGTTGCTCAGAGTTTTCACAGAAGGAGCAAGTGGGGTGATGTGTGGAGAGAGGCTGGATAGTCCCATGGAAAGACATCAGCAGAGGGAAATTATAACCGAGCAGGACCTATGGGGCCGTCATGGCACAGACCCCCTCCCTCCACATCCTCTGCCTGCCTCTTACCGTAGAAAAGTTTTCATCTCCCAGGCCTCCCCTGAGTCGCAAAAGGCTGGCTCAAAATGAATGATTTAAAGGATGTGACCGTGCAGTGACAAAACATAGAAGTTGAGCCAGGAAAACTGGTAACAATTTTAACAGTAATCAGCCGTAGGGCGGAGTCTTTAGTTCCACCCTGAAGGATGTAGATGGTGCACATTCCTGTGTTGTTTTGTAGATACTTAAACCCTCACCAAATGGAAGAAGCTAGCTGAACCGTATGATGACTCTGAGCGTGTAGCCCGCAGACCAGCTGGAGCCTGAGGACTGATGATGTTAATTCCCGTGACACCACGCTGTTACCTCACCAGCAGCGAGTCAGAGAATTGAGTTCGGGTCTTTTGAGCTGAACGCTGCCAGTACTCCTTGTTTGGCTCCTGCAATAAATGCTGTACTTTCCTTCACCACAGCCAGCTGTGAGTGGACCCAAGTTCCCCTCAATAGCACTGAGTCGTGGAATCACACAGCAGGTCAATATTTGAACAAAGCTAGTATGATCCAAATTGCTTTATTGGTTTTAACTAAGACACATTTTAGGTCGTGTGATCTTTACCGCACTGGCTTTCTGTCTTATTTGAGTAAATGTCCACCAACTGCTTGGAATCAGTCCATTTTCGTTCAGTTGATGTATTTTGGTTCTTCCTTTCTAGTAATGGAAAAGAAAACATTTGGACCATTATTAGGTCAAACTGCATGACATTGATGGTATTCGGCCATTTTGGACCCACCATGAATGGCAGTATGAAATGGGTTCAACCTAAGAAATGTATGAACACATTGCAGAATACTTATAAGAAAAAGAAGGAGATAATGAGAATGAGTGTTTGAATACTAATCAGTGAATTAATGCTAATAGATGACAGGTCTAGATAACAGATTAAGCAGGCAGCGGAAGATTCATAAGGTCTAAACATGGAATCAGACCCAGGGCTCCAGGTCTGGCTTCCTGAATGCTCTGCTTGATGGGAAATTTTTGTTTGCAGATGACAGAGTCAAGTCATCTAGGAGGGGCAGGGAGGAACGAGGGGGTACGACTGAGAGATGAGGCCACCAGGGAAGCAGCTGGGGTCTGTGGGGAGAGGAGGCTTGTATTTATCCATGGTTTTGCCCGTTCGTATTTGGCTTCAAGCCTCCACCTGCTTTGTTCACAGTCAGAGGGGAGAAGGAAATGATTTGAGACAGCGGTCATCAAAATGTGGTTAGTAGCCCCCTGGAGGTCCCTGAGATCCTTTCAGGGCTTCTGAGAGGTCAAAAGTATTTTCACGGTAATACTAAGATGGGATGTGCCGTTTCCACTGACATTTGCATTGACGATGCAAAAATAATGGGAGTGAAAGTACTGCTGCTTTAGAACGAATCAGGACAGCGGCATCAGATTGTTTGAGCTGCCATCGTATTCCTCACCCACGCATTTACAGTATTAAAAAAAAAAGCCAGTTTCACTTAGGAACGTTCTTGATGAAGCAGTAAAATCATTAATTTCATGGAATTTTGGCCCTTGAACATTATTCTGTGTGAAGAGAAAGAAACACACGTGAAATATTTCTGTTGCAAACTAACTGCCCTTCGAGCTGTGAGCAGAATTAACTGCTTTTTTCCCCGAACACCACCTTTACTTGAAAGAACAACTGACAGAGACACGATGGTTTTTGAGTCGTGGGCATCTGGCAGACATTTTCTCTAACATGAACGAAGTGAGCTTGTCACTTGGAGAAAAAGAACTGACAGCATTTGTTGCTAATGACAAATTGGAGCATCCGTGCAAACACTTCTAGAATTTCGGGAAACATGTCCGCCAACCTGAGCTTGACAACTTTCCAGTACTTACAGCTTTTTTGTTCATAGAAATATGCTATGAATGCTAACATGTAATGAGGTCTTCTTGTTTTTTTTTTAAATAAATTAGTAAATATCCTTTAATGTCTCAATTTTAATTTCAAATATGGTAAATAGTGAAAGATAGAGCAGATAAACGTTTGGTTTGGGGGTCTTTGATAATTTTTAAGCTGTATTTATGTAATATAAGTAAAGATGTATTGAGACCAAAAGAGTTTGAGAATGACTCACGTAAGAGCTTTTTTTTTTCTCCCCATTTTAATAAACTCTAAGACTCAGAGAGGCCTTTTGCTAACCAACTTTTCTCCATTTTTTCTGAACTTTTCCCTTTGTGATCTCTTCCTCAGTGTGTGTCTCTCTCTGTTTCTTTGTCTGTTTGTGTCTTTCCATTGTAAGTATTTAGGTCTGGAAGATAGGTTTTCATGGTTAGATTAATAGCAGTTTTTCTCAAGAAAAAGTCCACTGTGCCGAAAGATTTTCTATATTCCCTGCCTTATAGCTCCCCAAATAATCTCCTTCTCTTCTGCTGGTTTAATTTTATGTTTTCAGTGAATCCCCATGTAGGACTGTGAAATGGAAAAACAGTATTATAAATTTGTATGCAGTAGAAAAGCCAAAAAGAATAAATGAGAAAGAAAGCAACGTCGATGAAAATAGAAACCACATGCACAAAAATGACAAATGCAAATGCTAGAGATGGTTCTATTTTCGTGAAGTCTTGAATGTGTCCATTTTCCCCAAAATATCTCTTCTGCGTCATGCCGGTTATAAATGTTGCAGTGATTACTGCTGACAAGTGTGGCTATACACAGACTTAATGACAGGATGATTACTTGTAAGGAAGAGACACCTAAGCCCACTCCCGTGAAGAGAGTGACATGGGCCCACACACTGAGTTTCTCGGCAAGTCACTGTTGATGACTATTAAATTACACTTGTGAAGTCATGTTATTAATAATGCTGCCAAATGAGCCTAACTGGAGACTCTGTGATACGCAGAGGACCTTGGGGGCTGTGGGTTTCATAGAAAGTGAGGTTTAGGTCACATAGAAACTTGGAAACTATTCCAGCTGGAGGAGATGATTGTTTTATTCTTCTCATGTGTAGAATTCCACTGTGAGTTTCCAGCAGCCATTTCCCTCCCCTGTCTTAGTTCTCTCGTATGTACAATGATAAGATTGGGCTAGAGCAGTTGTTTTCAACCAGTGAAGTCTTGACCTGAAACCTCAATAAACAAAACAGAGAAGAGCTGCGTGGCTTAAAGGAAAGGTGAGGAAACTTAGAATCTCCCTTTGGGCTCTCCACTGAACTTTCATGTCTGCTCAGCTCTTGAGATACTGCAGCGAACCCTGGGGCTCTCAGGTACACGGTTTGAGAAGCATTGGGCCAAGGACTCTATAGCTCCATGTGCTTGGGGAGGCCTTGTCAGAAAATCTGAGTGATTTTTGTTTTAATTAGAGAACTAGTTGGCATCAAGTTGAGAGCTAAATGGCCCCCTGGGTGGAGGTGGCAAGGATGATAGAGATAGTGGTAACTCCCCCGGTAGGACTCATGAGCCCGCTAAGAGCCACGGTGTACTTGCTGACACCAATTGTGAATTGATCCACATCCTAGGTCTTGTGGGGTAAACAAAATATAGACAAACCAACATTCATATTTAAGGAGCTGATAGTTTGGAGAGGGGCAACATAAGCCCAGCATAAGTAAGCCCAACATAAGCCCAACATAAGTAGGTCCAAATATAATAAAGATTCAGAATTCAAGGGTAGGTGGTAGATAGCCTGATTGGGCAGATGAGGAAGGGCGGATGGAGAAGGATGTTTCATTCTCTTCATGCTTTCCCCAACTCAGTCTGCTACTTCTGACTCCTGTAGAGTTGCGGGTGAGGGGGAAGGACGGCAGTAAGGAAGCCAGTTGAAGCTGTAAACGATTTTGTTTGCTTGAATTCCAATAATAATATGAGTATATATGTGTGTGCATATATTATCTATATGTTAATGCATATACTGGGTTCAATTATAAGAAGGGTGACCTTCTTATAATTGAATTCAGACACATGCTATCTAGTTAGAGTGACCAGTTCATCCTAGTTTGCCCAGGACATTCCCAGTTTTAGCATTGAAACTCCTACAGCTTGGAAAACCTCTTTCTTGGACAAGTTAGTCACCCCAAATTAGAGCAACCTAGCAGACCCCTAAGAATGCATCTCGGGACCCCTGGTGATCTGCAGGCCCCAATTAAAATTATACTCAGGGGGCTTCCCTAGTGGCGCAGTGGTTGAGGGTCCACCTGCCGATGCAGGGGACACGGGTTCATGCCCCGGTCCGGGAAGATCCCACATGCCGCGGAGCGGCTGGGCCCGTGAGCCATGGCCGCTGAGCCTGCGCGTCCGGAGCCTGTGCTCCACAGTGGGAGAGGCCATAACAGTGAGAGGCCCGCGTACCGCAAAAAAAAAAAAAAAAAATTATACTCACTTAGCAAGCAGACTCTTGACCTGAAAATCAAGAGAACTAGCTCCTCTATTGACTAGCAGTGGGACCTTCGGGAAAGGGTTTAAGTGAAGTCAAGAATTCTTTGCAAAGAAAAATAGATGTATGTTCATGTACAGTTGTCCATGGCACCTGTATTCATGCTCCTCCCTAAGGTGGAAAGGCTAGCCCAATATAGGCATTGGTTGTTTTTTTTTTAAACAAAATCAGTTACTTTGAGTTTCACCAATGGTAATTATGTCAGTAGAAGATTATTTTAAAATATTTAAAGTTTAAAAGAAATTATTAATAAATCTAATTAATAATTCATTCAAATAATGAATACAGAGCATATTAGCATTATGCAGTGTTCACTTAAGAATAAAAATGTGTTTTTAGCCTTTCCATGTTTTATTTAGGAATGTTGATCATTTTTATGAAACTTAGAATTGATATGAAAGATATCATGACTATTAAGAATTAAGGAACAAAATCAAATAAGCAGGAATAAGGGAAACTATGCTAATCCAGACAGCCTGCTCAGAAGAACTGGGTCATAATTTAAGTTTTCCAGCATGTGCAATGAATTACTTATAGAACTATGTAATAAGAGCATTGAGACAAATGGGGTGAAATCAGACTTAACTGGGAGGAGCATGGGCTTAAGTGTCAGAAGACTTGGGTTCTAGTCTTGGCTTTGCTATTTCCCTGCTATGTGACCTGGGACAAGTTATACTCGTGCCTCAGTTTCTTCATCTGTCTTCTTGTTTCATAGTGATTTTGGAAAGATTTTAAGTAAGATACCAAATGTATGACTAAATGGAGACAGTGCAGTGACCCATGGGGACCAAGGGCAGCCCCTCAGGGGTGAAGGGAGTGAAAGCACGTGCCTGGACACGAGGAGTTGATGTGCTGGAGGGATGCGGCCACTGTGCACCCCGCAGGGAGGGGGCAGCAAGTCAGTCCTCAGACGTCCTTTTTCTCTTGACAGTCCCTCCCACACGCCAAACCCAACTGGAAGCAAGAGGACAAGGGAACCTGCTGGTACAGCCCATGGATGTCAGTCTTCTGAAGGCTGGAGAAGAGTAGAGAAGGGCCAAGGGTGGAATTGGAGGAGCAAAGAGCCCCCATGCGGACTGTGATCGAGTCTGCGTACTCTATACAATGGCGTGCTGGTAGATATGGAAACTGGCTACAATGCTGGAAATAGTGTGGTGCTTTCTTAGAAAGTTAAGCATACACTTATATCACCCAGCAATCCACTCTTGGATATTTATCCTAGAGTAAGAAGAGCTTATGTTCATACAACAATCTGTGCGTGAATGTTTATAGCAGCTCTACTCAAAATAATGCCTAACTGGAAAGAAGCCAGATACCCTTCAACAGGTGAATGGATAAACAAACTCTGGTACATCCATGCAATGGAGTACCACTCAGCCATAAGAGGGAGTCAACTATTGATGCTATAGCAACTCAGATGCATCTCAAAGGCATTGGGCTGAGTGAAAGAAGCCATTCTCAAAAGGTTACATACTGTATGATTCCATTTATACCACATTCTTTTTTTAAATTTAATTAATTTATTTTTTGGCTGTGTTGGGTCTTCGTTTCTGTGCGAGGGCTTTCTCTAGTTGCGGTGAGCGGGGGCCGCTCTTCATCACGGTGTGCAGGCCTTTCACTGTCACGGCCTCTCGTTGCGGAGCACAGGCTCCAGACGCACAGGCTCAGTAGTTGTGGCTCACGGGCCCAGTTGCTCCACAGCATGTGGGATCTTCCTAGACCAGGGCTCGAACCTGTGTCCCCTGCATTGGCAGGCGGACTCTCAACCACTGCGCCACCAGGGAAGCCCCCTATACAACATTCTTGAAAGCACACAACTGTAGTGATGGGGAACTGATCAGTGGTCATCAGTTATTAGGGACGCAGGAAGGTGTGACTACACAGGGATAGCAGGAAGGTGTGACTACACAGGGATGGAGGAAGGTGTGACTACACAGGGATAGCAGGAAGGTGTGACTACACAGGGATAGCAGGAAGGTGTGACTACACAGGGATGGAGGAAGGTGTGACTACACAGGGATAGCAGGAAGGTGTGACTGCACAGGGATAGCAGGAGGGAGTTTTGGGCGGGGAGATGGGATGATTCTGTGCAGTGATTATACTAATAGTTACACAGATCTATACATGTGTTAAAACTCATAGAACTGTACATCCCAAAACTGTACATTTTACAATATGTTAATTTAAATATGTGAGACATATTGCGGATAAACGCTTCAGTGATAGATTTATGCTTGTAGATATTGACAGCCTATTTTCCCAAAGTTGAACTTGGAACAGCTTCAATCCAAACTGAAAAAAAAGAGTTGTAAATGCAGAAATGCCTGAAAATAGGACATTCTGCAAAAGTGGCAGCCTTGGCAAGGGACAGCAGATAAGAAGGGGGATTTCTGTGTGGCGGGATGAGAGGTAACAGACATTGGGACTTTGCCAGTGGGCCTGAGGGTCAGAAAACAACTATTGCCAGGTGGATACGATGACAGGGTGGGGTACCAGGATCCCAGAAGAGAAAGCAAAAGTGAGATTCAGGCGTGGAGCCCAGGCCAGAGCCAGGAGAAGAGGAAGCATGGTTGGGCTGCATCCCAGGGTTCAAGGCCAGAGATCAGCCAGCTCTTGACAACTGACTACGAAGGAGGTGGACAAGAATAAAAGAAAAGAAACAGCCTAGTGCAGGGTTTAGGGGCGTAGGCATTGCAGTGAGACAGGGCTGGGTTGGACTCTGGCTCTGCCACGTCGTAACTTACAAGCTGGGAAAGCTGTTTTAACTTCTCACGTACAAAAAGGGATAAGAACATGTCCCCCACTGCACTGATGTGAAAATTAAATCAAGTTTCATCTGTAGCAGTCCCTGCAAGTTGCCTGGCCCAGAGGAAGTGCTCGGTGAGCAGTAGAAGTACATCACACAGAAGGTTGCAGGTCACGTCAGGACTCTGAAGCTCGTGAGCTGTGTGTTTAGCGAGGCATTTCATCTTGCTAAGCCTCAACTTCTAAATCTGTAAACTAGCTTTAATGATGTCTACTCCGTGGAATTTGGGTGACAGGGTTCTGTTGAGAAAAGATGTATAAAAATGTTTTGTGATCTGAAAATTGCTATGCAAATGTACTTTGTATAAGGTCAGAGCAGGGCCAGGAGGAAGTCGTTTCTTCTTGCTTAGCTGCTGGCTTAAAGATATAGAAAGTCATCATCCAGGTTCTGGTTGGTCCCAGAGCTACATGAAGCCAAACATATAGAACAGGATCAAGAGGGTTCGGCCAGCAGGTGCCAAGCAGCTTTGGTCAGAGGATGGAGTGATGTAATACCAGCATGAACATGAGAACTCACATTTGAGTATTAGGGGCAGTTTCGCGGAAGTACAGTGGGGTCGGTAACAGCATGGTCTCTGGAGCCAGCACTTGGCTGTGGGCATTTGAGCCAGTGGAACAGATAGGGCTGTTGCTGAAGGTTCTTAACTGTCACCCTCGCTGGCTCCCTACGCCTGTTATAAAAATTTCCGTCCCTACTTTGGGTCACGTAACTTTCCAGTGCCTCCCAGCAGAGGAGACAAGATTCTACATCTTTATACCATTGATGCTGTGTTTATCCAATGACTCATTTTAGACAGTGACAGCTTAGTGGATATGACATGAGCGTAGCCTTGGGCACTATTGCCATTAGTCACGAGGAGATCTTGCCCAGGTAATAAGTACTGCACCTGCAGGTTGGGAGCAGACTGGAACGTGACTCACAATCTGAACCAGAGTCAACTCAGCCCTCCAACGGATCCTTTGAGTGAGAAATAAATGTTGGCTGTTGGAAGGCATTGAGAGTTTGGGGTAGTTTGTTATGCAGCATTATTGTGGCAATAAATGACTTAACACAGCAAGTTCCTTCACTTTAATTACCTTCAGTTTTGTTCTCCAAAAAATGCAGTGAAGAGTGCTTAGTTATAATCGCCTGGTAGTCCAGTTATCAGGAATAAACAGGTTGTGATATATGTACTTAGCATACTACTAAATATCAAACAAGAGAACAATGAATGAAAGTTACTGCTGGGAAGACACTGGGTTAGAAAGGAAGTCGAAAAAAATGTCCACCTTGTTGAGTCTGAGTTTCCTCACCTCTGAAATGCATATGAAATCCTTGCCCCACCTGTCTCTGTGGGATGCTGTTAGGATCACACCAGGTGATGGATGTGAGGGCAACATGCCCTCTGTGAAGAGCTATCGGGGACTTAGGAGTTATTATTCTTTCTACTACAGAGAGTCCTCGTATCCCAGCACGAATTATCATCATCCCCAAAGTTGCAGTTGTGTAGGAGAGCAGGCTGAAAGGCATCCTTGCATGACAGCACGTGCTAATGAAGTGTCCACTCATTAAAATTAGTTTCCATTGGAGTACCCATCTTCACTTAACACACTCTCTCTCTGTCCACATCAGTACCTTCCCTGGCAACACAGCACAACTGTCTTGTGACCTGGTGGCAAAAGGAAACTGCGACTCTTGGAAAAAGATGCAGGATTTTGTAAAGTTGAAAGGGATGATGGAGAACTTCTCTAATCACCTGCAAAATAATTGACAAACGAGGGTCTGACAGAGCTAGACCAGTTAATGATGGAAGAAGAGCACAGTCGACAAGGATGATGACACGATAGGCTTCAAAAGAGAATAGTTTGATGTATTTGAATATCAAAAGATGTAGGGAGGCCTTTGGGGAACTGATGAAACTTCAACTTTTTTTTTTTTTTTTGGCAAAAGTGAGTCTCTTTATAGCTGTGCATTGAAGGGTATCATATCATACCATTACGTAATTTCTTTGGAAAGTGATCTAAAAAATTCTTTGTTAATTTTAATAATCGTCAAATAATTGTAGTATAGTCTATGCTTCTATTAAATATAAAATTAACTTATTTTAGTTTTATTGTTTCAAGATAAAGTCCCAAACCTTTTCTTAACCCATTTTCTAGGAAATTTTGGTTCCCATTTTTAGTGTTCTTTTCTACCATCAGTTTTTTCGTGTGTCATTGAGATCTTTTCTACTTATTATTTCTTTCTCCCTTTTTGGCCCAGAGAGCCCTTGGAAACACTCTATCTAGAGATTTCGGGAACTGAAGCTTCCAGTGGGTCAGTGAAGGCAGGAGAACGTCAGTGCACAATCTAGACACTGCTCTGGCCACTTTGGGGTGAGTGGTTTTTTTGTGACCCCCACAAATAAACTTTTAAAATACTGAGAGTGGGAGAGGGGAGTCTAAGGCACAGCCTATCACAGACTCATTCTCCATCCATAACTTACTTCTGTGGGACTTCAGCCAGGAGGCATCACTTTGAGCCTTTTTCTCCTCTGTAAAGGGGAAACAATAATATTCACCCTGAAGGAGCTTTATGAGGGCTGAATGAGATTATAGATATTAAAGTATGTTGAACAATACAGATCCAATAAGCATAGCTGTGATTTTGTTTTTTTGGCTGCGTTGAGTCTTGATTCACTTGGTTGAGAATCAGGCCCCGCGTCCCAGTGTTTATTTTATTTTATTTATTTTTGGCTGCGTTGGGTCTTCATTGCTGTGCGTGGGCTTTCTCTAGTTGCGGCGAGGGGGCTGCTCTCTGTTGCGGTGCGCGGGCTTCTCATTGCAGTGGCTTCTCTTGTCGCAGAGGTTGGGCTCTAGGCACACAGGCTTCAGTAGTCGCAGCACATGGGCTCACTAGTTGTGGCACGCGGGCCCTAGAGCGCGTGGGCTTCAGTAGTTGCGGCACGTGGGCTCGGTAGTTGTGGCACACGGGCTTAGTTGCTCCGCGGCATGTGGGATCCTCCCGGACCAGGGCTCGCACGCGTGCCCCCTGCACTGGCAGGCAGGTTCTTAAGCCCTGGGCCACCAGGGAAGCCCCAGCTGTGGTGATTTCTGAGAGCCGCAGTGATCACTACTACAGCCGGCTGTTTCTCTTGCTTCCTCATCGCTGGCTTTTTTCATCTTGAGTGTACTTATGTACACAGCAGAATTTTCCCCCTCGACTTCCTGGTGTCCTCCTCTTGGCCCCGTGAGATGCACGTGCTGAAAGACAGCGTCCTGCGTCTAAGTTTTGTTCCTCTGTTGGTCAGTGTGAGGGAAGATGCTGCTTGTATAAACGCACGACACTTTGAGCCCACTGAAGGGATGGTAGGAGGAGGAAGGCGGGTCTGGCAGTGAATGCGGGCCCAGGGGTGCAGAAAGGAACTTTGCCTCCTTTCTCTACCGTGTTAACATTCCATGAGTTGACTTCTTTTGGATCTTTTAAACAAACGCTGTACCACATGGAATCAGCATGTCCAGAATTAACAGAATGTCCAGAAACAGAACCAACCCAGCAGTGTTAATGCTGCCATCTGTGGAACTGACCTGACAGTAACTTCGTGAGTTCATTATTTTGTAGGTAAGGGAAAGAAGTTTAAAGCTGAGTTACAGTAACTTGCTGTACAAGTTACTGTAACTTGTTACTGTAACACATACAGCCAGAGTTGGAGGGGAGATTTAAGCCCAGCTGGTCGCTTCCAACACCCTTCCTGTGTGTGACCTCAAAGCTCTACTACTGGGCTTCCCTGGTGGCGCAGCTGTTGAGTGTCCGCCTGCCGATGCAGGGGACACGGGTTCGTGCCCCGGTCCGGGAAAATCCCACGTGCCGCGGAGCGGTTGGGCCCGTGAGCCATGGCCGCTGAGCCTGCGCGTCCGGAGCCTGTGCTCTGTAACGGGAGAGGCCACAACAGTGAGAGGCCCGTGTACCGCAAAAAAAAAAAAAGCTCTACTACTGTGGGCCCACTGGGGGCGCCCCAGGGAGCATCTTGAGTTTTTATCCCTCAAGGACTGTGTATGATAATATTTATCAAAAAGCTGCATTCCTAATATCATTTTCACCATTTGCTTGTTCCCTGTGATAGGTGAGAGAGAAAGAATCCCATTTTACCAGTGTTAATGTGATTTACCCAAGGTTGCCTCTTGAGCTAGTGGCAGAGCTGGGACTATAATGCAATACTCTGACCCCTTTTACTGTACTTCGCAGTTTGCAGTTCTCTTTCTGAAAGCATTTTGTTGTGTCTCAGGACCTCTGTGTTTCTGTGACCGCCAGCTGTGAGACGGTATACCTTCCGAGCAGATAGATGAGAGAAGAAGCTTGTCCTATAGGAATCCATCTCCTTTCCACCCTGGAGAGCCTCATCCATCACTTGTCGTTGCAGAGACCCAGCTGATGCATGCTCAGCAAGGGTAAGTATGTATAAATATAATGGAAATCAGTCAGGGGCCAATTTTCCCTGTTGAAAAGGGAATTGCATTTCTCAGGCATGTGGGCAGAGTGAGGTTGATTAAGCATAAAACACTTCCACCAAGGGGGCAGCATAAAGGAGAACCCAACCTCTGTGTTTTGAGCAGGACTTCTCCTGCGATAAACGCAATTGAGTGCCGTCTGTGCTTTTGATAATTTCATCTGACTGCCCGTCTTGTTACGGGATGGCTGATTTGAGCAACCCGTTGGCACTTACTTGACCCATGTTCCAATTATCTGATGTGTCACAGGATTTCAGAGTTTCCAGAACAGGATGTGAAATGTGAAATCATGCGGGAGGTGATGTGGTGGTTCACCCTACATTTGGTCATGTCACTGGATGTTGACAGAGATCGATAATTCCTTTTAAGATGGCATCCTTGAGTATTGAATGCTGTGACGTCTGCATTACTGACAAGCTTTTGTTTTGGGGGGAACAGTGGGTAAGGAGAAAAATCAACCAATTAGTACCTGATGTTAGTATAATAACTAACCTATCACTAGATAATACATGGGTAATCAAGAGGGGGAACACAATGAGGGATGGTATAAAGCCATTCTGTGTAAGAATCACCCGAGGATGGAGAGCTGATTGTCTGGCCAAGGGTTATATGGGAGCGTGAGGGATGGTATTATGATTTGAATGCAGACTTCGAGTTCTCCAATCCAGCATTCTTCATATTCTATCGTGCTACCGCTCATTCTTCTCATACTTACTCCCATCGTATTTACTTTTCATCATTACTTTCTTATGACAGGTTTTATATCTGTTTTCATCATTGCTCCTTTGGATCCAGCATTTTCTGATTGCATTTATTTCTTTTGACCTTAAATGCCAGGGTTGCAATTATTTTTCCAAGTTTCTGTAAACCTCCATTACCTGTCAGTTCTCAGCACAGTGTTACATATATGATTATCCCCCAAAGATATGCTTTTATTGATGGATTTGTTGGTTAAAGGGGTTTGTGTTTGCCTCTCGGAAATTACCACTCATTTCTCCACCTAATGATTCAACAGACATTAGTTAAGTGTGTATTGAGGGTAGAGAGATTAACCTCAAAGCTTCTGATAAAGTACAGACAGTAGGTAAAGAAGATAAGGCATGGCTCAGGGTAGAAGGTACCAGTTTTGATGAATTAGAAAAGACTACTCTAAGCAACACGTCTCCTTCATTTTTGCTCCCTGCCTGTTTGAAACTCTTGTCTTTTGCCGTAAGTTTCTTTATCTCCAAAGACCAAAGGGCCACAAATGAAAACCAATGCAAGTTGTATTTTGACATTGTATTAGTCAGGGTTTTCCAGGGAAGCAGAAACAACAGTGTGTGTGTGTGTGTGTGTGTGTGTGTGTGTGTGTGTGTGTGTGTGTGTGTGTATGTGTGTGCGCGCGCGCACGTGAGAGTGTACATATATAGGAGAGAGATTTATTTTAAGGAATTGACTCATGGGTTTGTGGAGGATTGGTAAGCCAGACATCTATAGCATAGGCTGGCTGTCTGCAGAATCAGAAAAGACTTGCATTCCGTGTCCAAAGGTGGTCAGCTGACAGAATTCCTTCTTTCTCAGGAGACCTGAGTCTTTTTTCCTTTAAGGCCTTCAACTGATTGAATGAGGCCCACTCACGTTATGAAGGGCAGTCTGATTTACTCACATTTCACCAAGTTAAATAAGCATCTCATCCATAAAACACCCTCACAGAAACATCTAGAACAGTGTTAGACCAAACATCTAGGCATCATGGTTCAGCCAGGTTGACGTACAGTTAACCAGAGCCTCGTGCAGGGGACAGAGTTGAATTGCCAGGAGGAAAAAGCAGCTCTTCACCCTCCCCTCACTCCCGCCACCAGCACCCCTGCCCCACCAGGAAAAAGGAAACATCGTAAACACCCACGACCATGAGAATGAGTATATCAACTGGGGATTTAAAGGCTGTATTGCAATTCAGCAGCTTAAAGTGAATGAAATAGAATGTTATTGTTTCATGTTTTAGCACGGATACATCTCAGAAATCGTGAGCCAGAGAGAGAGAGAGAGAGAGAGAGAGAGAGAGTGCGCGCGCGCGTGTGCACAACTTGCAGAAGGAGGCACAGGATATCACACTATGGAAATTTTTTAAAAACTAAAACGTGAGTTTATGAGTGACAAGAATAAAAGCGTTCCGTCCATGTAAACCACATGGTCCAGAGAGTAAACGCCTCTGAGAAAGAAGGCTGGTCATGAATGGTGTAGATGGGGTCCTCAGGGGGCTTCAACCACATTCTCATGCTTCCTTCCTATTTCTAGTGGATTTGATATAAGGTGAAATATAGTGAGATTTGACGAAGTTTGGTGGTGGGTGCCAGTGTGTTCATTTTCTTATTTTGCATACATTTTTATATGCTTAAAATATTTGGTAGTAAAATTGTTAAAGCGTCTCCTTTTTCCCTCAAGAGTCACTGGCCAAGGGAAGGTGTCCAGCCCTCTCCCCCTACCGCTGCTTTATTTACCAAGGCCTCAGACACACACACAAGTTATAGCATCTGCTAAGAGTGGGGTGGGAAGGAGAGGTGGAGCCCTTCGTCAGAGGAAAATTCCATCAGGTCACTGTGTACTAATCTATTCCTGCGGCTGGACCCAGTCTATTTAGGGCTCAGCAGTCAATCTCGAACAGCCCAACAGGGACACGCTATGTAAATGTTCTGAGCAGAAAGCTAGGAATATATAAGTAGTTAACCCACGTCTCTTCATTCTGAACGTTCTGAAGGCCCAGACAAAAATGGCTGTTGTGTATGAAGAAGGAAGCTGTATTTAGATTTAGTAAGCAGCGTATTATACGAATGCTTTTCTGTGTTAAATAACTGATGCAGCCAACTAAGCCGGGATAGATGATGTTAGCCCTGAATCAGTTAGTCATAATTCTATGTGCATGGAATTATGAGAGTTACATAGTTATTGGAAGATCAGAAATACATCATCATCTTCGTAATGGACTTATTATATTAATCTTTCTAACAGTGCTTTATCTTGGATTGATCTCTCATAAAGTAGATTAGGAACAAAGCACTTCTTATTGGAAAGGTTAAAAAACGGATTTTGGGGGGTGTCATCTGCAAATTTCAGTTTGTCGGTCACATAAAATAAGAATGTTTGCATGTCTTTAAGATGAAAATCAAAGGGCCTGCTTCAGATGCGAACAAATAACACTGAGGTAACATCGAGTAAAAGGTAGGTAGGTCACTTGGTACAATCCTTTAGTCCCATAATGTAGAAAGCAGAGTATCTCCGAGAGCCTTGCAGATAACCCTGGTCTATTTGGGGGCAAGTAACAGTTATTCAAGTGGCAAATAAAGGAGTTGATTTTAATCATGCTAATTGTGTTATGTGCTCGGGGGCCATGGGTAGGTGACAGAATGTTAACTCCTTACAGTAATATAAATCACTATCTAATATTCATTTATGCAGTAATTATTTATTGAATGCCTACTGTATGCAGATACTCTCGGGTGTTAGTGATAAGGTGGTAAGTAAAAGCAGAGTTTTCTGGGTTTTACTAGAGCTTGGATAGTCACAGGGCAAATACAAAATGGAATCTCTTGCAAGTTCTATGAAGGAGAGAGACACTGGGTCTATAATTGAGGAAGTTGGTTAGCGAGATCAGGGAAGGCTTCTCTGAGGAAGTGACATAGGAGCTACGACCTCAAGTTGTGAGAGGATGGTAGAAGACCAGCCTGGCAAGACCGTATACTTAGTTCACTACTTAATGGGCATCTATTACCTGCCATGCATTTTTCTAGTTGATTAGGATACACGAGCAAAACTGACAAAGATGCCAGTCCTTGAAGAGCTTATATATTTGAAAAGCGGGGAGGGGGTGGCAGTCGTCAATGAGGAATAAACATAATCATTAAGTTATATAGTACATTAGAAGGCGACGTGTGACATGGGAAAGAGTGGAGAGCAAAGAGAATCAACAGTGTCTCCAGGTTGGGGGCAACTCACACATTTGAACAGAATGATCAAGGTGGGCCTCGTTACCAAGGTGAAGAAGGTGATGGCGGAGTGATGGCCTGAAGGTGAGGGAGTGAGCTCTGCAGGTACCTGGCTGAACTGTGTTTCGGGCAGAGGGAAGATCCAGTTCCGAAGGAAGGTGGGAGTGTGCGTGACAGGTTCAGGAAAGAGAGGAGGCCATTGTGGCTGAAGCAGAGTGAACAAGGGGAGAGTCGCAGGAAACAAGGCCAGAAAGGTCTGCTGGGGAGATCATGGAGGGTCTTAGAGCCTTTGTTGGGCTTTGGCTTCTGCTCTCCATGAGTGGGCATCCGCTCACTTGAGCAGAGTTTTGAGCAGAGTCAGGATATGATCTGAACTGTGTTTTGAAAGGATTTCTCTTACTACCATACTGGAAATAAAAGGGTAGACAGCAAGGGTAGAAGCCAAAGTCGTAGGAGACGGTTGCCGTGATTTCAATGAAAGAGTCATGGCCTGGGCCGTTTGGAGGCGGCGCCGGCAGTGAGGCACGGTTATCTTTCAGTCTTACTCCAGAGGCGAGGCAGCCCGATTAGCTGGTGGATTTGGAGGGTGGGTGAGAACAGTCAGACGTTTCTGTGAGATTTCCATCCTGAGCCATCAGAAGGTTGGAGTTGCCATTACCTGATGCGAGAAAGAGTCCCGGGGGAGCCGGCTGGGGAAGGAGGAAGCCAGGAGGGTTCCTGAGATGAGGGTTATATTTTATATCCGAGTGGAGATGCCAGTAGGCAGTGGGAGAGAGGAATTGAGGACAGAGAACATGGGCAAAGCTTTCAAGAAGGTTTATTGCAAAGGAGAGCAGAGAAACGGGGCTGAGGCTCACAGGGGAAGCAGGATCAAGAGAAGAAAAAAACATTTTTGTAATTTGGGGAAAATAGGAAATAGCAGGAGGTTTGTGTGAAGATGGGAATGAGCATGGTGAGTAATAATACTGGGCAGCCAGAGGCGAGGCCAGGCATTTGGTCCTAGTAGGACATTCTCAGGAATCGGGCTCTTATTACAGCAGTGGGAAACCACTGCGATGTCGAGTGGGATGGTCTGACAAGATAGCATTTCCATTTTGAGTGGATCCCTCTGCTGCAGAGGACAAACGGACTGAGACGCGTCGCAGCAGATGCAGGCAGAACCCTTCGTGCGCCCCTAGCGGTGTGCTGCGCATTTCGTGTGTCTTCAGTCGTTGAACCCTCACAGCAAACCTTTGAGGTGGGGGACGTTCTTATACACCTTTGACAGGTGAGGGCACCGAGGCTCAGACGGCTTCAGTGACTTAAAAGTTATCACACTGCTGGTAAGTCACCGACAGTGCCAGGGGTAGAACCCGTGTCACTCCGTTCCAGTATCCTGGTCTTTTTTTTTTTTTTTTCTTTTTCCATATGTGCCATAGACTCATGTAATTTTTAAGTTGGAAAGGCTCCTAGAAACTGCCTAGCCCAACCCGTCAAGTAAAACTGAATTTGAGGTGTTCAGAAGCCGCAGCTCGCAAACGGAATGACAGCGTGAACGCGCTAAGGGGAGCTTGCTGTGTAGAGTCCTGTTCTGGGAAATCCTTTGTAAAGCTGAGAATCCTTTTGTAAAGCAAATCATCCACTCTCCAGTTTAACTGTGGAGAAAATGCTTTTCATCAAACATCCGGTAAATCTATAAAACTATAAAGCCCCAGAGGGCTTCCCTGGTGGCGCAGTGGTTGAGAGTCCGCCTGCCGATGCAGGGGACACGGGTTCGTGCCCTGGTCTGGGAGGATCCCACATGCCGCGGAGCGGCTGGGCCCGTGAACCATGGCCGCTGGGCCTGCGCGTCCGGAGCCTGCGCTCCGCAACGGGAGAGGCCACAACAGTGAGAGGCCCGCGTACCGCAAAAAAAAAAAAAAGCCCCAGAGAATGTTCTTCTTATTCAGGGGGAGGAGCTCTGGGGAGGTGACCTGGTGAGATGTAGAAAAAGAAAGCAGCCAGGGGACCAGCAGAGCAGGGTCCTTGGCTTTGCTCGCTAGAGGGCGCACCAGCTTCCAGACGGACTTGTTGTTACAGTTCCGAGGTCTCCAAGGCACTTCACTGCTAAGGAGTCCTGAAATCCACTCTCGGGATCTGTGAGCCCTGGTGGAGGACATACTGCCCCTGTCTGCCTAGTAGAGTCCCCTGCCCACCCCAGGACTGATGGCCCATTCCCACCAGGTGCCTCTGATGGGACTGTCAATCACAAGGCTGCGCCCGCCCCCTGGTCCCTGAATAGGGCACATGATTAGGTCGAGCCAATCAGAGGCTCCCTAGGCTTCGTGCGAGCTTTTTTTCCTTTGGATTATGAGCAATGAGGATCAAGTAAACTTGGGGCTTCAGAGAGCCAGCCCGTGTCCACACGGAGAGAAGCCGTATGAGCACAAATCCATGCAGGGACAAGTGGAGCCAGAAAAGTGGAGAATGATGAAAGCAGAGCCCTGGTGATAACTGCCTACAGTTCTAGAGCAGTCATACCAGAATTCAGCAAGATCATCCCCTTGGGATACTCCAGTTACATTAAGCAGTGGATTCGCTTTGTTGTCCTGTGCCTCAGGTTCTCACCTCTGAAGCGGGAATAATACTACTACCTATTGGCATGTAGCAATGATGACATTCAGTAATGTGTGTAAGATACTTAAACCTGGTGCTTATCTGTTAATTCTTGGTGCATAACAAACTACCCCGAAGTTAGTGACTTAAAGCAACTGTTAATTGAGCTCACAATTCTGTGGGTTGGTCGTTTGGGCTGGGTCCTGCCGGGTGGTGATTCTGACCTCAGCTCTGCTCACTCGTGTTATCTGTGGTCAGTCTGCAGGGTGGCTGCGTTTGCCTGCAAGTGGTCCAGTAAGGTCCAGCAGCCTTGCTCACACCCTTCTTCCCATGGTGGCCGAACAGAGCGCCGAGAGGAAGCATGGGAGCACGCCAGGCCTCCAGAACTGGCACATTCTCTCTTCTGCTGTGTTCTGTTGAGCAGAGCAAGTCAGGAAGCCAGCCTAGATCCAGGAAGCGGGGAATGTAGGACTCCGCCCCTTCATGGAGAGAGCTTCAGTCCCATTGCAGAGTCTAAATGGAGGGAGAGCCGTAGATAATTATGGCTATTTTTTCCATCGACTACAGTGAGTGTTTAATAAATCTTACTGTGTGTTGCTGCTATTATTGTTGCCTAAACAAGTTTAACTTACTTTCTGTCCCTTGCTGTAGGCATAATCGTCCATGCTATTAGACTTTTGAAAAGATTATTAATAATAGCTCATCAATCACCTTAGCTTTTTTTTTCTTGAACTTCTCATTGAAATCCAGATCTAGTTTACTTCTAGACATATGTAGTTTGCCTTCTAGAAATATCCCAAATGACACAGTTTGTCATTAGCAGAGTACTGCAACAGTGAAGGACTATAATTCCTCATATTATAAGTAATATTTTATCTGTTTAGCAAGCAAGACCTTGGAAATGACCAGTCATCATTGATCTAGTTTACACAGTCCATTATTTGTGAGTTTCTCTTCAGTGTATATAATTTTTTTTTTTTGCGGTATGTGGGCCTCTCACTGTTGTAGCCTCTCCCGTTGAAGAGCACAGGTTTCGGACGCACAGGCTCAGTGGCCATGGCTCACGGCCTAGCCGCTCCGCGGCACGTGGGATCTTCCCGGACCGGGGCACGAACCTGTGTCCCCTGCATCGGCAGGCGGACTCCCAACCACTGCGCCACCAGGGAAGCCCCAGAGTATATAATTTTAAATTATTTATATTTCTTCCTCATCTTTAATTGCTGTAGGTTTGAGGGGGGTAACTATTGAGATCATTCAGTTGTTCTTATGAGACCATAATACTTATTCTTTTCAGAATAAATACATTGTAGGTTTCATGCCTATTAATTTTTGATTGTAGTGAATATCACGTTAAGCAAGGTGTGCAGTGAATTCATTTCAGTTTATTACTTAAACACATTCTATCAAGTATTAATAACAATTAGGTGATTTTCATTATTATGTCACTAAAGATGCTGCCAAGTTTCAGTTCCGCTTTTAAATCCAGCTGAGGATTGCCATAAGCTCTTCCCTTTGTTATTATAAAGACAAGTAATGTGCAAAGGATATGGATTTTTTTAAGGAGGTAGTAGGAGTTAGAGGGACCTACGTATGCTTAGATCAATATATCAAGAGAAAATGTAAGCATTGAAATTTCCCACAGTAACCAGAAGAGAGTAAACATGATTATCAGCACGTGGTAAAAGCGTGCTGCTCTGTGTCTGTAAGTTAAGGCACCATTATTATCCAGTATTAGCAGACTCACCCCACTTTCTTTTTTTACTAGATTAGATGTTACCTTTTGTTTACATTGGATTGAATATCGTATAGTCAGGCCGCTCGAGACAGCTATTCTCTTGCTCTCTGTACATCCCTTGCTCAACCAGTGCCTGCTTCACTTACACCCAACTCACCTGCCTGACCTTCCTACATACTTGCCCCAGGTCCCAGCTAGTGATGGTTCTTATCAAAGGGTCAGTGAGGGGCGTGCCTCTCTGCTAGTTTCCCTGGTAACCGATGAGCCAACTTGATGTCAGTTTCCCTTATAACTGGCAATCTCCCCTTCCCCTTGGGGGGGAAGAGTGCTGCCATGTCCTGCCCACAGTCTGCCACACGTGGTGGGGTGTTGCTCCAGGACCTTGCTTCAGACGTGTAAGATTCCCCCCCATCCATTAAACCACTGATGTCTCTGTTGCTGACTGTGGGCTCTTTCTTCGGTCTTAAAACTGGGCAAGTGTAGGCCTTGTAGGCCTGCAGGGTGCAGCCCAGCAGATATCAGTGTTAGTAATTGATAGTTGAGCACCAACTCTGCACATTGGCCTATGTGTTAACTAGCTAAATACTGGATAACAAGTTACTCCAAAATTCAGTGCCTTAAAGAATAATAATTTATTATGTCTTACGAGGTATGTGGGCCAGGTGTCCTGGAGCAGCGTGCCTGTGCAGTTCTGGCTTGCGTACCTCATGAGGTTGCAGTCAGATGTCAGCCAGGATTGCCATCACCCGAAGGCTCACCTGGGGCTGGAGGGTTTGGTTCCAGTTTGGCTCATTCGCGTGACTAACGAGTCGATGCTGGCTCTTGATGGGAGGCCTCTGTTCCTCTCCACGTGGACTTTCTGCAGGGCAACCCGAGTGCCCTCTTGCCACGGTGGCTAGCTTTTTCAGAGTGAGCCATCCACAGTGCCTTTTAGGACCTAGCCTCAGTAGCTTCTACTGTGTTCTGTTGGTCACGCAGGCCATCCCTCATTTGGTGTGGAAGGAGAGTACAAAAGGGTGTGAAAACCAGAAAGCAAGCATCATTGGTTGCCATCTTGGAGGCTACCATGAACTATCATTAAGGGTTCATTGCAGCAGTATTTACAATAGCCAGGACATGGAAGTAACCTAAGTGTCCATCGACAGATGAGTGGATAAAGAAGATGTGGCACATATATACAATGGAATATTACTCAGCCATAAAAAGAAACGAAACTGAGTTATTTGTAGTGAGGTGGATGGACCTAGAATCTGTCATACAGAGTGAATTAAGTTAGAAAGAGAAAAACAAATACCGTATGCTAACACATATATATGGAATTAAAAAAAGTGTTTCTGAAGAACCTAGGGGCAGGACAGGAATAAAGATGCAGAAGTAACGAACGAATGGACTTGAGGACACAGGGAGGGGGAAGGGTGAGCTGGGACAAAGTGAGAGAGTGGCATGGACATATATACACTACCAAATGTAAAACAGATAACTAGTGGGAAGCAGCTGCACAGCACAGGGAGATCAGCTCAGTGCTTCGTGACCACCTAGAGGGGTGGGATAGGGAGGATGGGAGGGAGACGCAAGAGGGAAGAGATATGGGGATATATGTATATGTATAGCTGATTCACTTTGTCATATAGCAGAAACTAACACAACACTGTAAAGCAACTATACTCCAATAAAGATGTTAAAAATAAAAATAATTTTTTAAAAAGGACAATAGAATGTCTGTTAAGGCCAGCTTTTTTAATCATCAGAGATTGGATACATTTTTATGACATTATCGGCTAGGTATGTCGTGTCGCATGTGACTGTGAAGCTGGTGATAAGTCTTCAGGGATCTGTATGCCTGTGATTGTCTGAGTCCTTTACTATAAAAATAACCCTCTGGTTGTCTTCTCCAGAGGAATGTGGGACTTCTCTGATGATCTTTCCATAGTCATGGTACCCCTCCCGTGATATTTTCGGAATCAAATGATCTTTTCAGAATCTTAGGAAAGTTATGGAATACTTTTCAATAAAAGTTTATTCACACACAAGTTCACTTATAGTTTCCACAGATTTAAGAGCTCTTATTTACAGTGAGTTAAGGTGTTTTTCTCGAAGAGGTTAAAATACAGAGTATACATTATTTAGGGGAAAAATTCATGTAAGACCCCGATAGTATCTGTATGGTATGATCTCCAAATAGCCAAGAGTAATTATTGTCCTAAAGAATTCTAATCTGCAACGCTAATCTCTCCATCGGAACTCTCAAATGAGATTCCTCATATATTTTATATTCTCCTTCCTCGTTCTCCTTATCCCCTGTTCTCTGGAGTATCTCATTTTCTAAGCCCCCCCCTCATTTTCAGCTTTCAGTTTGCATACATTTTTCTCTCTTATCTCTTCTTTCTCTGCCAGCTTTTAATTCTGTAGTTGGACTTAGTCTTTCTTATAAAGGACTGTTCTACCTCTTCCTCCCTCTCAGCCTTACGTCTTTCTGCCTGTTCTTTAATTATGCACTGACAAATCCAAACAACCAGTTTGGTAATGAGGGTCTCTCTGGAGAGGTCTCCCAGGGGTAGGGTGAGAGGAAGGACAGCTGAGGATGGATACAGCATTTTCTTTAAAATAAATAAATAAATAAATAAATAAATATTCTTTTTCAGATTCTTTTCCCTTATAGGTTTTTACAAAATATTGAGTATAGTTCCTTGCGCTATGCGGTAGGTTCTTGTTGGTTATCTGTTTTCTAATAGTAGTGTGTATACGTTAACACCAAGCTCCTAATTTATCCTGCCCCCCACCCCTTCCCCTTTGGTAACCATATGTTTGTTTTCTGTGAGTCTATTTGTATTTTGTAAAGAAGTTCATTTCTATCATTTTCTTTAGATTCCACAGATAAGCGATATCATATGATATTGGTCTTTCTCTATCTGGCTTACTTCACTTAGTATGATAATCTCTAGGTCCATCCATGTTGCTGCAAATGGCATTATTTCATTCTTTTTTTATGGTTGAGTAGTATTCCATTGTGTGTATACATACAATGTATGTGTATATATATATATATATATATATACACACACACACCCCCATATATATATATATATATATATATATATATATATATATATACACACACACACCACCATATGTATATATACCACTTCTTTATCCATTCATCTGATGTTGGACATTTAGGTTGCTTCCATGTGATGGCTACTGTAAATAGTGCTGCAGTGAACATCGGGGTGCATGCATCTTTTTGAATTACAGTTTTCTTCTTATTGCTTTTAAACTTTTAATTTTCAAATAATTATAGACTCACAAGAAGTTGTAAAACTAGTACAGAGAAGGTCCCATGTACCTTTCACCCAGCTTTTCGTGGCATCTTACATAACTATAGTCCAATATCAAAACCAGGAAAGTGACAGTGATACAAGGCTATTAACTAGACTACAAATCGAATTCAAATCTCACCATGGGTAACTTCATTTTGTAGATGAGAAAACAGGCTTATTTCACTTGCTGATTTCAAGTTCCCTTTGAACGTTGTGGTTAGATTAAATGGGCATATGTAAATCAATTTGTCTTCATCATCTATTTGCACACAGTGGCACACTAGGGAAAAAAATGCAGCAATTACTTGACCATTCCCACTGGTTAAGATTTAATGGTACTTTTAATTGCAGAGTTTTGTTTTCGACTAGAAACTTTTATTTTTCGGCAGAGACAGAAAGATGCCATCGCAGGTTTTGACTGTTGGAAGGCCAGTTGACACAATCGTAACACTGCAGATATATGCACAACAGTGGTGCCCCTGCAACCAAATGCCAGTGGCCATAAAGATCTGAGAAATAGTCTCAACTTGCCTTTCACCTAACCGCCAAAGGCAGGGATTGCCACATGAAACAAAGCAGAAAGTAACCTAGAAGTCAGCAGCCCCTCAAGATCTAGGTAAAACTGGCTTGTTTTAAGTCATGTCGTATTCGGTTAAAGAGTCTATGGGGGTTCTCAAGATTCCAGCTAGTTCTCTGCAGGGATTATATCTCCTTGCCCTTGTTTGCCTCCAGGGATTCCATTCTCACATCTATTTTTTCTGTGCTTCTCTGTGTAATCGGATATAAAACTCCTTGAATTCCACGAAAACTCCAGCAGTGTAAAGTCTTCTAGAGGGACGGTGGAGAGATTTGCGTTCGCGCTTTCACGTGAAACAACTTTAATATTGAATATTAGAATTTCTCTCTCCTCAGATTCTTTGGAGCCCGCTTTCTGCCAGGTGGCTCTTGGGGCCCACCAGCTCTTGCCCGATCTCACCGCTCCCTTCCCCATTTTCTGTTCTTCTCACTCATCTTTTCTGCCCTTGGGAGAAACATGAGCTCCTTCCTGTTTCTTTTGCCCTTCTCAGGCATCCTGGTCCTACATCCTTAGGGTTGCATCACCCACTCAAGTCCTTAGAAAGCATTTGTCCAACAATTTTAATTCTCTCCGCAGCATGACATCTAGTACCAGGTGTAAGGATGAAATGTCACTTTGCTATTAATCACTGTTAATTTTATCACACATTAATTATTCACGTACCTTTCCAACTTCTCTCGTTACTGTGAAATCTCTGAAGCTCCTAAAGTTCCTTCGTAACCTTTCCATTTCTCCTACTTTTCTTACTAGTCTAGATCAGTGCTACTGTGGATGCTGTATCTTTCATTAATGAATGAACCAAGTGTTGCATCTTGGGTAAAGATCTCTGCTTGTAACCAGGAGCTGCTCCTACCTGCCTCTCAGGAAAGACAGAACATGAACTTGGCGCATTCTGTCCGAAATGTTGCAAGCCCAGTTTGCAGCCACAAAGTTCAAGGGAACACTCCTAAAGAACTGCCAAAGAAGAGTTTATCTAAGGATCCTGTTGGCTTCTGTTTTAGATGTCAGGTCACCCTCCCAGTCCTGTCTTCCCCTTTACCTATTGACTCCACCGTGCCCCCAGTGCCTCCACCGTGTTTTGCAAGGATGGACACAGCAAATATCTGTTAAGTATATTAACAACAAAAAAGTAGGCGTTATGGCAAATAGGCTGAAGTGACAAGCTTTTGAGGAGCCATAGAATAGACGTTTTTCAGTTTCCTGTAGCCCCCATTTTGACTGCTGGGTGGTGTCAGTAAGGGATCAACTAGTCTCTGGAAAGCAAGGTCGTAATGTGAACTGCGCGTTTGTGACATGCGGTTATCATGTCAGGGAGGAAAGAGTGATGGGTTCAGTGACTGAAGAAGAATACGACATGACTTAAAAACGTTTGTATCACACTGTTGTCTGGAGTGCAGTTTGCACCTACCCTTCCCATTCCAGCCATAAATCCGGGGAAAGAACCCTCCTCTCCTCTGCTCCTGTAATGCTTTTTAGCTAAATCTCACGCGTTGCCCAGAGTTGGTGGCATGTGTCTGCTAGCCATGTCTCATGTCTCTTCTTATCAGTGCAGTGTTGTCAGGTTTGATGTGGAGCTGGGGCTGGCGTGGGCATAGCTTCACCGCTGGTGTTGACTGAAGTGACAAACAATCGTGATTTGTGTTTGAGCACTGGGGAATTTTCCATATCGAAAGAGATTAAAAAAAGAAATGTAACTTGAAGACCAGGAAATAAAATAAACTGGAATGTACTCTAGCCCAGATAGGGCAGGTGCCCCTGTGTGTAATAGGAGGGCTGTTGTAATAACCCCAGAAAACCCTAGTCTTATGGGTTTACTGTCTGTAGTCACCTGGGTCCTTTCCTTTCTCTGGGTGGGGCTGGTTGGGGTGGGTATTAGTTGGTCTGTAGGTTATGGTTGTCCTTCCTTTCCCGCTTCCCATGTCTGAGGCACACATACATTATTCAGTCATTCCTCATTCGTTTAGCCATCCACCCAGTAACCCATTTCTACCCTCTCTGCACCAAGCACAGTGCTAGGCATAAGAGCTACAACACTGAAGGGCACAGGAGCGGTCCGTGTCCTCCAGTTGATTATAGTCTAGACTGGAAGACAGATTCACAAATGGATAGTCAGAAAACAGGACGGCAAGTGCAGTGACAGAGCTTATGCTCAATAAATTATAAGGCGCTTGGGAAGAGCCTGGAGCACAGCTTCTGGGAGGCTCCCTGACATTACTGTGTTTTAAAAGACAGGGGATCAAGCAGGAAGATTGGAGGCTGTTGGAAAAGGGGGAGGGAAGGAGTTCCAGTTAGAGGGCACAGCATGAGCAGAGGCCCAGGGAAGAGGAGCACCATGGCATACGCGGAGTTACAAGCAGTGCGGAGCTGCCGTAAGAGGCTGAGAGTCGTAAGAGAGAACACTCCAGAAAGTGAAGGGATCGTGACCTTGTAGGTCACGCGTAGAAGTGCGGACTTCATCTTAAAGACTATGGGAGGTCGTAAATTGGCCTCCAGAGCTCCTTCCCTAAAGTGCCTATCTGATGGCAACAGGTCTCTCACGTCTTGATCTACCTGGCTTGCTCCAAAGTCATTGGTCTCCTCTGTAGTGCTGGAGGATTTTCATTGGTTGAAAACTGCTGGCATCATCTGTCGTCCAAGGATTTCAGTCTTGCCGTGCTGTAGCCCATGGAGAGCCAGTCCTGCGGGCTTCCTGCTTCTCTTCTCCTTTCAAAGCGTCAACAATGCTCCAGGCAGAGTTCTGCGGGCTCTGAATTCCAGTTGTTGTTCTAGGAAAACAAGAGACTCATCTCCTTCTTTTCTCGGGTTTTTCCCAGCATAGCTTATGTAAGTCAAGGCGTGCCACAGATTCTAACCTGCATCTCTCTTAGTCTCTTAACTTCGATGGAGAAAATGCAGAAACTTTTAACATCATTTTAGCGATGTGTGAGACCCTTTGGCTTCTACCACCTTCCTTGGCCAACGTTGTTGGGAACTGGGCTCTTTTGATTTATAACAAATATATGTTTGGTCTTCCTCCCCCCTTTTGGCACAGAGATCCTTAAAGCCCTTGGAATTTCCTAAGTGATCATAGCAATAATGATCTGTTATGCTAATGGAGAAAGCACCTAAGGATGGAGGCTGCTCACCAGAGGAGCCAACCATGTGATTAGAAGGTTGGAATTTTCAGTCCCACCCCCTGACCTCCAGGGAGGAAGAGAGGCTGGAGGTTGAATCAATTGCCAATTGACAGTGATTTAATCAACCACGACTGAGTAGTGGATGGATGTGTCTGTGTATGGAAGCCGCCACAAAACCCCAAAGGACAGGGTTCGGAGAGCTTCCTGGTTGGTGAACACACAGAGAGAGTGATGTGCCCAGAGAAGGAAGCTCCTCATGCCTTCCCATATACCTTGTCCTATATACCTCTTCCATCTGGCTGTTCCTGAGTTATATCCTTTTATAATAAACCAGTAATCTAGTAAGTAAGATGCTTCTCTGAGTTCTGTGAGCTTCTCTAGCAAGTTAATTGATCTCAGGGAGGAGGTCGTGGGAACCTCTGATTTAGAGCCAGTTGGTGAGGGCCAGACACGCAGCTAACAGCCTAGGCTTGCAACTGGTTGCTGACATCAGGGGCGGGGGAGCAGTATTGTAGGACTGAGCCTTTACCCTGTGCAATCTGATGCTACCTCTGTGTACATAGTGTCAGAACTGAGTTGAATTGAGTGAATAATGAGGGTGGATTGACTTCCTGTGTGCAGACTAGGGGGAGATCCTGCAGGTGGGGAGAGAGATGGAGGCTAGTGGGCTAGCTTCAAGCAGTTATTAGAAGAAAAAGAAACACAGTATCTAGTATCTGAATGAAGAACTGGTTTTATCTCTTTTATTAACCTTGGCCAGTTAGTAGTAGCCATCTGAAGAACTTGGTCGAGAAACGGTGCTGAGTTTGATTCGCTAGATCGGATGTAGTGAAGCTAGGGCAGCTGCTCCAGTGCCATACATTCGACATCCTTAGTTCATGGATAGGAAGGGTGTGACCACAGTGGGACCACGGAAGGGGATGGGGAAAGCCAGCAGGCTGCTGTCGGAAGACCTGGCTTGATCCTCCCCTGAGGGTGCAGGGGCTAGCAGCAGTAGCCTTTTCAGAATGCACCTGCCGATCCGTCAGTACTGACAGATATACTAAGGGACAGAATGCTTACCAATTATTGAGAAAATACCTTCCTGTGGATATTTTCTCAGGGAACATACTTAAGGGAGCATATGTTTTTTGATGTTCTGTGTACGATAGAATTAGGTAACGATCATCCAGCCCCTCCAGGCTTAAGGTCGGAAGCATAACAGTAGTGACCCTGCCTGTATAACACCCCCAATCCTATAAGTTATCACTATTTGTAAGCCCCGTTGCTGTTACCTAGCAGGCACCTTTTTCTCTTCCTTAACCGAGTATTTGAAGGAGAGATTTTTGCAAGCATTACACGCTTTGAAGGCACAGTGAGAATGCTAATAGAGTGATCAAATCTGAGATGCTGCCTTCTTGCAATGTGACTGATCCAGCTGAGAAGCGCAACTCCTACCCTATACCTCCTCCTACACGGTTGCAATTAACATGTTATCTGCCCTATGTCTCAAGTCAAAGCTTTGGCACCGTTCGCCGGAGGGTGGGGAAGTACCTTAATTACAGAGCAGATGCACTTACCGCTGCTTGCTGTGTTCTGATGTCACCACCTCTGAGCTCCAGAGAGAGGTCAGGCAGATCCTGGGGCTGTCATGTGGCTCAAATCGAATATTTTAATTTAGAGACTCAGTAAGTTGCTCCATCAATTAAGACTGGCTGTACTTGCAGCCGACTTGCTGGGGCGCAGCCAGAAGCTTTGATTCATTTCATTTCTTACTGACCCCCGTCACACAGTGGAGGGACGGCCAACGTTTCAATGGGCGGTGGCGACCTGCCAGGAGTAAAACGAAGACTAACGATTGAGGTAGATTTTAAAGGGTAGGATTGGCATTTGGAATGACAGCATATCTGCACGCTGGCTAAGTGACGGTGCTTGGTGGGGGTCCAGGGAACGAGGGGTGTTCTCTTTTATCACTTGTTAGCAACTAATAGATCCCCCTTCTCAGTGAATTATCCCAGGACAGGTTTGCTTTTTGCTCAGGTAAGTTTCAGTGCAAGTACATGGAAATTCTTCTTCATTTGGCTTTTCAGGAGTTCAGGCTCTTTCCATCTCATGATGGTATCAGTTCACCATTCAGACCAGCAGTGAAAGAGAGTAGGGCGAGAATGGGGGAAGGTGCTGCGTTTCAGAGGATAAGGTTGGGGCCGACCGCTTCCTCTTTTTATCCTCAAATCAGGATTCATGCAGAAGTGTCTGTATTGGGGGAAGAGGGCTGAGTGAGAAGGAGCTGCAAGAGGTGAGGCTGATTCACGGGTGGAGACAGATGTGCACAGGGACGATCAGGCAGCATCAAACCACCCCTCCCTTCTTTCTCAAGCTCATAAGACCCTGCCCTCAACCAGTGTACGATGAGGTTACAGTGGGCTCATTTCCTCTTCCTAAATGTGCAAACCTTGCTTTTCAGTGGGTGCCCCCTCCTTGGAGACACCTGACACCAGGTCTGTGGGGACCGTTCTTTTGGGCAAGGTGAGCAACCTGATGGCTTCAGAGAGCAGCTCTTGGCTTTAACTACAGGTAGGTCTTTAGGATACATATCAGACAATCAGCTCTTTTCAAGGGGAGCTGAGGCTAATGACCCAGTCCCCATATATCGGTCTCAGAGGAAACATAATTTAACGTATTGTTTTAGCAGTGACACCGTAGCTGCTTAAAATACGCAGTGGCTGTCGTCTGCATTTGCTGCCCCGGTCATTATCTTGCTTATTTACAAAGAAAGTGGCTAACTGTCACCCTGGCTTTCTTCCATAGTAAACCATGAATAACTTTTGTTAAAGTTTATGCTTGGAATTTAAGCATAACTGGACCATTTGGCTGCTGCCGCAAACACGCATATGATTTGCACGTCTGGACAAGCAGCTCAGAGCTGCAAACGAGGGGGGCTACACGGCAGTACCTTACCTTTCCTCCACCGCACGCTGCTAACTACTGCCAGGGAAATCGATTCATAACTAAGTGTCTAATCAGAGAGTGAGGACAGGATAATACACAGTTGCCCGCGTGAAGTTTGGTGTGGAATTAAATCTTGTCTGTGGCTCCCGACACCGTGGTTGGACATGCAAATGGTTCCTTTTAAAACTCACTCGCAAATGGAAGGAACAGTCCCTGAGTTTTGATGGGTACAATGGCAGTTTCACCCTCCCACTGGCAGTTTGAGGAGCGAATTTATTCTGAAGTTACTGGGCCCGTGACTGTTCCTCTCTTGGCCACTGCTGCCGTCCCCAGTGAGGGAGCTGTGTTTGGATTCCATCAGGTTCTTAAACTTAGACTTGTATTAACTGTGAGTGATTCTGTGGAGCGTGTCACTAGTTGTGACAGGATTATTCACGAGCTGACTGATTCTGACTCAGTTAGAAGAGCACCTGCGCTTCTGGCCCTGGTGGAAGGAACCGGAAGCGACAGCATGGTACCTCAGGGAAGCTCACTGTTTATTGTGCTTCTTCACGGAAGGTTTCGTCAGAGAGCAGACAGCAGACCCCTGCAGGGATCTGGGCCTGAGGTGGCACTGGTGTGGCAGAGGCCCTGCCACGGGCACTGGTTATTCGTAGGTGAGGAGGAGTGTGTACATGTATTCTTTGCCATTCACTTCCAAGTGGCTGATTTTGATGCCCCCGTGGGCTCATGCGTAGGGTATCCACAAAGCAGGGGCACCCCTCCAAAGTATTCTTGGAAAAGTTGCAATATGTGAAAGAAAGTATCCAAGTAGCCATTGTAGGAAAACCAAGAGCCACCTTGGACGTTCTCACTCTTCTTTTCTGGTTTAGTATTTGGATTGTCACTGGGGTGGGTTGAAGTGTGTACAGGAACCTTGGCATTGCCTCCGACTCTAAACATCCTCCTGAGATCTGGCCAAGGGCCCAGCTCCAGAGTGTGACTCAGATGGCTGATGGGGTGATGCCAGGGAAGAGAAAAGGTAGGGGTGATCGGCTGACGGAGAGGACCGAGTCAGAGCCCGGAAACTTAGCTCCTGTGCCCCGTGTAACACCCACCCTATTCTGGGTAAAATCGTGGCCCTGTTGAAGATAGTTAGCAGTGCTCGGTCTGACTTCTGTCTCTAGCACTGACAGTCTGACTTAAGGCTACATACACACTGTTTCCTATGGACCCTACGTGTCCTCTCTAAATATTGCATTTTCCTGGTTTGCAAGCGTTCCACTTACCTCCTTGCGTTGTGGTGAGGGTCTGTTGAGATCAAAAGCATGAGAACATTTTGAAAAGTAAAGAATACTTGACAGGGTAGGCAGTCAACCTTCTCAGAGGTACAAGCTAGACCTTCTGAAGCCAGATCTTCCACGACAGCAAATACATAAGAGACAAGCTTTCATTCTTAAGCATTTATTGGAAAAATATTTTAACTTCTCTTGTTACATACAAATGGATGTGATATCAGAATTGTACTAGTTCAGAGCAATTTCTTCTGAAATGATCGAGATGAAGACCAGATAGAGACTGGACTATGTCTGGTTTGTGTGTGTGGGGGGGGGGGAGGGTGTCTCAAAGGCTGATCGCAGTCAATAAGGATCTGATCTCGTTTCCATTTAAACTACTGATTTATGTAACAGGACAGGTACAAACCTGGGCATTAACGTGGTGACTAAGAGAAATAAATGATTTCAAGCCAGCAGCGTGACAGATAGTGAGAACCAGCACGCACTCTGGCTGTTACAACCCTTTATTACGATATAGCATTAAGCAACCCAGTGTTTCACATGATGTAGAAGTTGTTAACCCACCAGAAATAGGTGAGGATGCCAGGTCTTTCAACTTCTCTGCAAAGACAAATGGGAATTGATTAGGCAAACTTCTTGATGATGATCTGAGTAACTTGTCTCTTCCTCCTTTTTGCTCTGTTTTGAAGACAAACTACAGGGTTGGTCCCAGCTAGAAAGAAACCTGAGAGAAAATGTAGTCCGTCCCTCCATTTGCACAGATGAGGGATATGGTGGCCTTCTCGGATGGGGTAAGTCAAAGACGAGAAGAGATCTTGACGTGTACAGCTAAACTAAGTGTTTGCCGCACCGTCAATGCTCAATACATGTTTAGTGATAGATCTTTGGGGCGAGGAACTTCGACAAGAGAAGTGGAAAAATAACAGACTTGGCCAGGGCTTGTTGGGGATCCAGAGATCAGAGTTCTAGATCCACTTCTACCATCACTAGTTTACACAAAACATGTCATTTCCTTTACTCTAAGCTCCCTCTGTTTCCAGTTTGAATAGTATTTTCTGTTCTAGCTCCCTTAGAATAGTGCTTTAGCGTAAGTGGGGAAGAAAAAGTATAAGTGCACTTTGGAAAGTATCCGCTAGTCTCCTCTATAGCTAGTAAACTTGTTTTCTAGCTGTACTAGCAAGGTCAGCTGTCTTGAAGTGAACCTAGGAGGCAACAGAAGGCAGCTAAATGAGGTATTCCACTGACAGTTGAAGTGGATACTTGTTTTGTTTCTCCTCCAATCCCCTGGTATAGGGTAAGCTTACTTGTCTAGGTCACGGGCTGTAGAAAGGAAATCGGTCTGGGGTATTTTGATCCTTAGTGCAAATTTCTTATGATCCTTTTAAGATAAAATACAAGGCTACGGTGTAATTTCAATTCTCTAGGGGTTCAGAATCTAAGACTGTCAGAATAACACTGCCTGGAGCGTAGGGCAACAATAATGAATCTACCAAAGAGAGAGAGGGATAATCCCTGTGTATAAAAAGCTCTCAGTTTTAAAAAGTGTCCTTAACACATTTCTCTGTTTCTTCTCGGTGCTTCAGAAGTCAGAGAGTTAAGCTCTGTTATATGCAAAGGCAGACTGAACAAAGCAGGTCAGGGCTGGATACTCACATTTTGCAGAAAAAATCAGCCCAATCACAGCTCTCCTGGAGTAGTTAGAAACAGGAACATGTGAATTAAAATCTTACTGACTTTCTGCAATTTGATAGCTGCATAGCTTTCTCTGTTTTAATGGTGTAAAAGTTCCTTTTTTTTCCTCCTTGAAACATATCAGATATCCACAGGTTTCCTTAAAGCAATTAAAGTAGAAGTCAAATAGTTGTGCAAAGACAATTCCCTGTGATTGATAACAGAGTGAAACCTATTGTTGCATCTCTTGTCTTTCCAGCATTAAGGTATTCCCCTTGTTCCTACTAGCCATGCCATGATCATAACAGGATGCCCTAGTTTAGAATTCAGACCCATCCCAGTGGATGATTTCTTGGTACACAAAGGAAGAGAGTCTCCTTGGCCACTGTGTATGTAAACCCTTTCTACTAGGAACGGTTTGCTTACCAAGGAGGGGTTTCTTAAGATCAAGCATGATTCCCGAAGTTCCATTCATGTCCACCGCCATTTTATCAGATCAAGACCTCTCACGGACAGTTACCATAACTAATTATAGGAGGTGGTCAGTTTTTCTAGGATAAGCTAGAAGTGTTCATAATAGCAGGACTTAAAATTTAACCCTTATGCCATGTAGTAACTACCTTTTATTAACGAAAGCACAGGTTTCTCTTTCTCCTTTGTTCCCTCTACAAAGTCTGGAAGAAGTAGATTCTGTCTGATACTATCTGGATTTTCCAAGGGTGCATCTTTGCAAGAAGGAAGAATGGTTTCCTTATGCCAGGGTTTGCCAAACTTAGGTCCAAGGATTCTCTGCAGTTAAAAATGTAGGTTCTTGGGTTCTACCTCAGACCTAGTAAATTAGAACCACTGGGGTTGAGACTCAAGGATCTACATATATAACAGACTTCCCAGGTCATTCTTAGGCATGCTAATGTTTAAAAACCACAGCTCTTGGCTGTGATAGCGTCTCATACGTGTAGGGTCCCATGTTGCAGAGGAAGTTGATGATGGAGAGGAGGAGAGCGTGCTCTGATGAGCTGGAAGAAGATGCCAGAGGACAGTTGTATGCTTTGACGTACTTAGAGGACTCTTGTTCTCTGCAGATGGATCTCTTTGGTTTGCTGGTCACCTCCTAGTCATTCTCCCATTTAGGCAGCCGTCATCCTGATTGGATGGATTGTCCCGGTGATGCAGGTGCCTAAGGTGTATACGTTGGGTGAAAGACCGGGTACGAGAGTACTAGCGCTCACCTTCTCTCTGGTTTCAATAGAGCATCCCCTTTGCCAAGCATTACCTTTCTCTCATTCTTCTTAAGGCTTTACAGTTTGCACATCCTCCTCGTTTGAAGGAACACAGCCCACGTGACTCTGTGCCTTCCGTGGGTGGGTGAGCGTGGGCTGCCTAACATACGGACGTCCTACGTTAGCTTTGTCGCACTGCTTTTGACTCCCCTATCCAACACAAGTTCATCCAGACTTAATGTTTTCCATCATCGCTCACCCCATAGTGAGCTAGGAAAGAATTCCACCCCCTACCCCAACCGTGCCCTTGCAATGTTTGGCATCTTCCTTGTTCCCAGCTCAGGAAATGTGCTGCCTGACTACTCTGGTTGCCATGGCTGTAGGTCTGATTTCCCTCCAGATCTGTCTTTTGTTGTCACGTGTTTGCTATATGTTCGATCTGTAAGGAAGCTTTTCAGAAATTCATCTACTAGAGGTGTCGTGAGGAAATAGGACGTTAGGACGTGAGAGTGGGTCATTCGTAAGCACGGTTTGAGAGAATAATCACTAGCATTCCTGACAGTATATTTAGAAAAGAAGTACTGAAAAACTGGTCTTCCGGAATTCTCTCATTGATTCTCCACATTTTCCTGCCTTTTTTGCCTGAATATTTTCAGGTTTTTCTCATAGTCCTTCTGGTCAACTTTTATCTAATAAATCTTAGTGCACCTCTTAAATACTCCCCAAAGCTTCTCATCTCCATTGGCAGGTAAACAGTCTTCATTCTGATTTTTCCTCTTCTCTGAGAATCTTTTTAACGTGAAAATGCAGATCATCCTTGCAGTACTCTGTGATGTCCACCGTTGACAAAATCTCAGCTGTTTTTAAAAAGTCATCTTTAGGCTTCCCTGGTGGCGCAGTGGTGGAGAGTCCGCCTGCCGATGCAGGGGACACGGGTTCGTGCCCCGGTCCGGGAGGATCCCACATGCCGCGGAGCGGCTGGGCCCGTGAGCCATGGCCACTGAGCCTGCGTGTCTGGAACCTGTGCTCCGCAACGGGAGGGGCCACAGCAGTGAGAGGCCCGCGTACCGCAAAAAAAAAAAAAAAAAAAAAAAAAAGTCATCTTTAGTCTCCACTTACTAGGGCAGTCAAGTGGCCTACCTTGTTCAGAGGGTTCCGCAGAAATTCCGTTAGAGACAGTGATAGTTCAGTGTTCTTCTATATTTGATGCAATCTGGCCCTGATACGCTGTTTTGAAAACATCTCAGGTGCCTAAGGGAATTTTTGCCTTACAGGGTTCCAGCCCACTGAACAAATCAAATTTAGAAATAAAAATGAATCGACATTGTATGTGTCAACCTTTCTACAAGGCAACAATGTCTCAGTGATTTAGATACCTGCTTTGAAAAATGACTGTCCTTATTTTTTGGCCCTCTTTTGAGTGGCTCGTTTTAAAGAAATCATCCACGGGTTTGAAAAGAAGAGACAGAGTGAATGGCAAACTTATGGGTAATTTGAACTTGATGTGGAAGGAGAATTTGTTGTTATTCTGGACAGAGTGGACATGAGATCCTGGAGTTCTTTAAGGAGAAGATGTTTCAGCAAAAGCACAATTGGAATGATTAGCGCAGTCATTTGAAAACGACTAGGGTTTTATTTTAGCTCACCTTGTGTCTTTACAGATGTACCTGTTGATTCTCATGCCTAGAGCCAGGCTCGCAGATTTGTCAGAGTGTGAAAGGCCTGTGGTAGAAGGCTTCTTAATGCTCGATGAAGCATGACTCTAGAGGGGGCAACATGAATAAATTCATTTCTGGGGTTGGTAAATAAATGCATTAAGTGCCTTGAATCTTTAATTCACATGTCTCTAGTAATATTTGTTGACACGGAAGATAATAAAGCATGATTCCTAACCTCCTAAATGGGAGTAATCCCTAGGAACTGTCATTAATAAGGAAAATCTGAGAAAAGGGTTGGATTCCGTGGCTAGTTATAAATGAGCTGCCCTGCTTGAGATAGTGTGTGACGGGTCTTACAGCCTTCTCTTAGGAAAAAAAAAAAAATAACTTAGCAGTTGTTTACTCAGACACCGTATTTTTTTCACTTTGTGGAATATCTTTTGCCCATTTTATCCACTATGGATTTTTTAGCATCGGAATATTAATTTTAAAGACAACCGCAAAGATGTGATAAAGGAACTGTATTTGAGAAAATACCTAAAATATTGAACACCCTTAAAAGCACCAACCGACTTTCTGTGAATTAATTGATCTAACAACTTTACAAATTGTCTTCTGAATCTGATTTTCTAACAACTCCATGAAGAAATTTAGCAACAGTAAAAGACCTTAGCACTATTTACATAGAAAAAAATAACTGGTTGCAGAAACCAATAACTGGGTTCTTCCTGTATCAGTATAACTTTCTAGCCAAGAGAATATATTATTTATTGAGTTAAAACTGGGAGAGACACCAACCCCCCATCACTGTCATTTTTTAAATGGCAGCAGGGAGGCCCAGTGTAGTTAGCTTCCTGAGGTTCCTGGTGGCAGAACTCTTGTGGAAGCTTGATCTTAGCGGGAAGGAATGGTAAGAATGGATGGATAATCTCTCTTGTTGGATTTCTCTGAGTTCTTGCCATGTCCTGAAGCCCCAGAGGAAGTAAATGAGTTTAAGTATATCTAATTTTGTTGTGTCTTTTTGAAAGCTAGACATCTGAATAGGTGGTAAATTTTTAATTAACACATTGGTTGACCAGAAGACCTGCTTTGGGCCCAGAGTAGATGACAGAATTTCCCTTTGTGCTTTTGTTGTTTTGCTGTGTGTCTTCCTCCAGCAGGGACTTCCCTGCGTTTTCTCATTTGCTAACATTTACAGTGCTATTCAGCTGTTTGGCTGGAGGGGTTTCTCTTTTTTCTTTTTTTTGTCAGTGTGAGGAGTTGTTGACCTTTTGAGTATACAGCATTTAATGAGGTCCCCATGCGGCTAAACGAACCAAGATTCAAAGTGGTCATTCCGGTGACTGGGGAGAGAACTGTGCAGCTAAGCTATCTGACTCAGGCACCAAAGAAATTTTCCTCTTAAGCGATTGGAGTTAGTCCTGTGTAAATAGCCTTGTCCTTTAATACGGGCCTCCAGTCTGAACTGTGTTACAATATCCTTTCTCTTAATAGTCCCTGAGATGGTAGGGATGATTGTGTGTTACATAAATTCTTCATAACTTATTTGAAAAGGTAAACAGAAATAGGAAAAAGAAAAAAGCCCATATTTTGTTTGTGGTCTTTGAAATCCATACCCAAGAAATAGTCTTTGAAATCTGTATCGTTTTGTGGCCCTATTATAAATGTAGCTGAGTCCCACATTACTCTGAAAGTACAGACCTGTTCTAATGTTACATATTATCACAAGGATTCGTATATACTCTGGGTCAAATTATGGCTGCTAAACTTGACGGAAAATTCTTGGGTATTAACTTGGAAAGAAGTTTGTTCTTTTTCTTATTTTCAGAATGAGAAATGGATTTCATTGTGCCTTATCCAAGGGAAAGAAAGAAGGTCTCTATTTTAAAGATAGAAGCCTACTTACACCTTACGGTATTTATCTAAATGGATGGGGTTAGTGGCTTCAGAGCTTCAGACCTTTCCGGGAAGCACGAGACTAAATTGTGTCTATCCTTTCACGATCATTTATTTTTCATTAATGTTCTAACCAGGCTGCCATCTTGGATATTGAATATACCAAAGACCTTTGGCTGATTAAAGGCAAACGGTTCAATAAAGATTTCATGAGTGCCCAACATCTGCCAGTTCTTGAACCATACAAGCAGGATCACAGAAAGCATAGTTCCTTTCCTTAAAGAGCTTGTGTGGAGAGTAAAATCGGCCAGTGGTCACAACGAAGTGTGATGAGTGACAGTGGGAAGCACGGGGGCCATAGAAAAGGTGCCTCATGTTCTCGTGGCGAGAGTTGAAAGTGTCAGCAAAGGCTTCCTGGGTGAAATGACACCGAGGTTGGACAATGAAGGGGAAATAGAAAGAGGCTGACAAAAGAGCGAAATATGGGGAAAGTGTGTGAAAAGGAATCCCTGCTAGGGAATATATAGAAAGTACATAGTGGTTCAGTAAAATTGGAGAGTGAGTTGTTTTGAGGGAAACAGGACTCAAACGGGACTGTATTCTTGGGACAGCGGGAGGCTCCTGGCAACGATCACTCTTTTTAGAATGTGTTGGGGTGGAGCAGGCTTCCAGGCAGTGAGATCTTCAGGAGGTAAGAGATGACGGTGGCCTAGATTGGAATAGGAATAGATTGGACGTGAGAGAGGCGTGCAGGAGGCTGCCTCGGTGTTGACTAGGACCTCTGGGTACATACTAGGGCTGGAATCAGTTTGGAAAGGCGGTCATCGTGGGTTTTGAGTTTGAAGTTTGGATTTTGAAGATATTGTACGATATTCTTTGAAGAGAGGGGACTAATGGAAAGGCTCTTGCCTAATTAGATGGTGCCTACTAGAGTGTGTGCCTGTTTGTATGTGTGTGTGTGTCTTAGTTGCTGATGATACCCCAGAACATACACCTTGTGGGCAAAAGATAGAGGAGCCCAGGCCCACACTCTAGACGGTGAGGAAGCCTTCTAGGAGAAGCGAGCGGAAGTTGAGGACCAGGTTCTGAAGATTTGGTGCAAAGCACACGGCTGTGAGGATCACACTGACCTCCAAGATGGCCTGATCCATTCATTCCCTGGCTCCTTTGGCTGCGTCTCCTGCACAAGGAGCCAAAAGAGAGGCTGATCAGGGTCCGTGATTTTTAGCCCAGACACTGAAAGGTTGGGGACATGTGCACTGTCATTGAAGGTAACGTCATATTCCCCACCTTAAGACTCTGGCACGCTAATGAATAGTGACAGAGTGTTATTAAGACTCCCCGGATGGAATGGCATCTACGTGGGGCCTTGGAGGACGAAAGCGATCATGGTTAAGAACAGGGAAGGAGGTATTCCAGGCAGAGGAACAACATTTGCAGAGAACCTTTCTTAATGGTAAAAGAATTCTCCCTGTAAGTTGTTTTAAAATATGTTTAAGACGTCACAAACAAAGTAGAGCCTTCGGAAGTCAGTTCAAAAGCTGTAAAACTTCGAGTAAAATGAAAGCTTTGAGTAAAATCAAAGCTGGTAATAAATTCGGAAAAGATCATTTACATCACCTAACACAGTGGCCCCCAGGTATAGTCGAGTGTGCTGATGTGGAACTGGACCTCCGAGGATGGACTAGCTACGCTGGAACCCCAGCTCTCTTCTGACTGGCTGTGTGCCCTCAAGCAAGTTTCCTAACATTTCTGGGCCTCAGTTTCCTTAGCTGTGAAAGCAAGGTAACCACAGTCTGCGAATCATAGAGTCGTGATGTCAAGACCTCAGCAACTGCTCCACATGTGTTAGCCATTCTTGTTAGGTTTCTCATGTTTCCTGAACACACCTCCATGGATCCATTTGTTCAGAACCATTAGGAGAGGCTTTGGAAAATATACTTTCCTGATTCCCCAACCCCAGAATTTCTGCTTCAGTAGATCAGGGGTAAAATATAGAAATAGAAACTTTCAAAAACTATGCCTGGTTTGGGGTCTAGTGCATGTTACGAATGAAGAAACTTGACCCGGAGAGGTTAACTTACTTACCCAAGGTCAAAGGGAAATTCCAGACGGAGGTAGGTCCAGGAACTAGATCTTCCTGCTGCAAGATCTGGAACTCCCACCTCCTTGCCTGCTCCAGTCTCTCTGTTTCAGGGGACATTTTAAGTTAAACAAAATTATTACATATCATACATAAGGACTGGGTTAAAGCAGCCACAGTTAAAAAGAGAAATCAATTTACTCCCATCAGAAAAAATATGGAGCTAGAAGGAATTTAATCCCAGGCGGTGGAAACATAGGTGTATCTAAAATGAGGTAGAGCGCTTTCAGAAAAGGCTCTCAGAGAGCACAAGAAGTGTAGACCGACTGGATGCATGTTAGTCACGGGGCTAAGTGAGGAGAGTAGGAACAGTTTGTTTGCTGAGAAATACTCCGGACGAAGGTGCTTTCAGTCACACATAACCTAAGTAGAAACTGGAAACCTAACCATGTCTGTTATAGTATTTATTTCAGACAGTGTTTGTAAAAGGGAATATGAGTTTGGTTTAAATTTATATTTTATAAATATAAGTACATATAAAAGCTGAAGTTAAAGCAAATGTTACGTGAGTTTTTCTTTTCTTTTTTGGGAGGTGGGGGAGTACTTTGCTTTCAAAGGTGATTGGACTTGAAGGAACATCTGTGACAGTTTCTGTTGTTAACTCTCTGCATAAAATGGTACCTACGTATCAGATGCTGCTAGCATTCAGTGCATCAGAAGCTATTTGAACAGCTCTTCCCAAGAAATGTTTCTGGCTTGGAAGGGGTCTCTGGTTTCTGGTACTTAGTGGGGACCTACTGACGGGTGTTCGGGTGAATGGTTGAATGAATGAGTAATACGGTGAGTAAAGAAGGGAAGAGTGCCATAGCTTTTTGCCATTTTGGGCCTCTTTGTAGCAATGTAGTCTGTGGCTTATTTGGCAATTGTATTGTCTTGGGTTCTTTATTTTTTAAGAAACAGAAACTGAGACTGGCTGCAGACATTTATCAGCTGGGAGGACATGAGTGCTAAGAACGACAGGAGACAGTAGCTCCAAGGACCAAGAGTGAAGGCACGAGTAGAAAGCCAGCCCTGGTCCCTCTACTGGGCTGTCTCAGCCCCTCCCAGCCACTGTCTCTGTGCTCAAGGCTCACATTCCCAGGAGAGGGGTCTTGACACCCATCCCCAAGGTGACCGCCTCGAGGAGCAGTCCCACCAAGACCATACTCAGCTGGGAGGGGGAGAGCAATTCTCCAAAACACAGAGGGAAGAGGCGCTGGGCAGGCAAAATCCACACAGGTCCACTACATCAGTGAGCATAAAAGCCGCCTTTAGGCTCCACAGAGACTCAGACTACCAGAGTGATGCAAGTTAGATATATTGCTTTCGTTACAGTCACTTTTTAAACATATTTGGAGACTTAACATTGTCCACACAGGGTTAGTTAAGGGCTTGCTGAAAGATGACATGAAGACAAAAGAATAGTCCTGGGTCCCCTGAGTGGTCGCATTTCATCTGCTCTATTCAGGACGGATGCTGGCTTCTCCAGAAGGCATGATGACTTAGAACATCTGGGGGACAGAGGCCAGAGGAGTGGAGTACCCAGAAAATTTCTCACTTGGGAAGCTTTTGAAGAGGCCGCACTACAGGGATGCGCTGATGCTTGGGTGGGAGATGTAAGAGGTCTGTCCAGGCAGCTGATCACAAATCAGGCCTTTGAAGTTAGAAGGGTTCTAACAGAGTTTGGGTACGTCCCTCTGCCAGACACTCAAACAGGGATGTGTGCACGTGACGAGCGTTGAACTTCATACTGCCTAAGGTCTTCTTCATGACTCTTTGGTAGAGATACAGGGAAGTGAATTTAAAAAAAAAAACTTAGTGTAAACTTTTTGATATTACTAATTATTTTGAAAAGTTCTATGGGATATGGTCCATGAGAGGAAAAGAAATACCTTCTGCAGTTGCTTGCCTATATCATGCCTATGTTTACTGATCATTCTACCATGAAGAGGAGCCAAGTCAAGGATGCAGGGTTTCATTGGTTTAACCAATTCGTAATGATTAATAACCGTGCAGTGAAAAAAGTTTTCTATGATGAAAGCAACGAATAATTTTGAATTTTTCAGGTATGATTGTTGGTGACATTTACAGGGTGTATGTGACATGTGTTAATTATCATTTCTACCCCTTTACCTTTGATTATAGATGTTAGGAAGGCCCCATCTGAGTCTGGGGAGCTCTTGTAATTCTCTATGCTCAATTCTGCAGGCAGGTGAAGGCTTAATTGGAGCCTTGCCTCGGCCCCACAGTGCATGGACGGCACTTGTGCTGTTCAGGTGTCTCTCGGTGTGTTGCTGTTGAAACTCTCATTCCATCCACTCCCAGGGGCCCCCGGGCATCAGACCGGGAGTTGAGAAGCATCTTCAATTTTTCCTCTTCCTTTTGTTTGATGACATTTTAAACATTCAGAAAATTGCAGGGGATGATAAACTCCCATGGATTCATCACCCAGATTTCACATTTCATTAGACTTATTTTAACTCCCCCTTTTAATTTCTTGAAATGCATACAGGTTTACAGATAGAGTTGTGGCCCACTTTGAGGAACACATGTTGGTAACCAGAAATGAAAAGTAAAACAGTGAAAAGGGTAGCTTTTTGAACGCCAACTTCAAATTCAATGGAAGAAAAAAATACACATTTTTCGAGCACCTCTTACATGATTAACGAAATTCTGCCATTTCACAGCCGTTCAGTGCTGTGCTGAAAAACTGGCTTTCCAAGGCAAAAAAGGAAAACCGAAAGCCCATCTGCAGCGTTCGCTGACTTTGTCATGTGTAAAGACACCCAGCATGGCTGGTTTCGAGCTACCAACAGTTTAACAACTGACTTGCAGAATTCCTGAGTATTTAACAGTCTGCTCTTGTGATCCCGGACAAGCTGGCTCCAGCATACAACTGCATGGGTTCATCCGTCCAGCAGATGTTTACGGGCACCTTTGTATGCTGAAATGTTAGGGAAATAGCAGCCTTTCTTACAAAGCAGCCTTTCAACCGGACTCTTCAGTCCTTAGAGATTTGGGTGGAATTGTGTTCCTTCTGTGGATGTGAAAACTGAGGCCCTGAGAAACAATATAGAAGCTGCTGTTGATACCATGCCCACACCCCCTTAGCATTTACCTGGTCTGTGCATGTGGTGTGATTTACATCTGTCCGTACCTGTGACTCTATCTGCAGCTCTCTCTGCCCACCTGAGCTTTCTTCATCAGCAGGGCAGGTAGGAGGGTCTGGGGAATTAGCATTCCCTGGGAGATGTGTTCATCCAATGACGGATGGGAGTTAGTAGATAAATACCCTATCTGCTTCACCCACCGTATGAAACAATCCTGCATTGCATGTTCACACTGATTCTCCAGCAGGATTCAGCTCACAGGATTCGGTTCCCCTCAGTGGTAACGCAATTGAAACCTTCCCTTTGTTGTCTACCTGCCCTTTGTTGAATCCTCATGCTTCTACCTGTGTTTCCTGCCATCACCTCCCAGATATATTACTCGCACTGAAGTCTCGCCTCGAACTCTGCTTCTGGGGGGACCCAAACTAAGCCAGGTTGGTCAGAGTCCAGAGCTCTGCTTGCTTTTTCCACCCACCACCCTGCTTCCTAGAGCTCATTCGTTGCCTTCCTCTTCCTCGTTCACTGCTGAGATGCCAACATCTCAATGACGGGTGACAGCTCTGGGAGAGCTGACCTCCTTCTCCCAAGGGGCCTCCTAGTCTGTCCCGCTGGGGAAGAAGAGATTCACCAGAGCCAGGGTCCACAGGGCACTGCAGCCGAATGCCAGATTTAATCCTGGTCCAATTCTTCTGAATCTGGCCTTCCTGTCTGCTGGACTGGGCTGACCTGGAAAAGTCAGGAATGGTGATTAAAGATAAAGTTTATTTCTCACCTGTAAATCTAGAGCCCAGAGTCACCTTGAGCCACCTGGCGTGTCCGCATGCTAACCATCCCTTCCTTGCCCAGCCCTCGTCCCCAGCCCCACTCAGCAATCCAGAGCAAGAAGCACCTCCTCAACAAGGGATCATCTCCCAAGTAGATAATCCTTCTCCAATTTTACTATTTCAGAGTGGCCTTGCCTGTCATCTGCTCTTGAAACATCACCTGCCTCTCCCCTACAATACTTACTGCTGTTTTAATTTCATATTATTTCTGTACTTTTTAAATATATGTGTTCCACCACCCCCAACAGACAGAAACTCCACAAAGGGGGAACTCTGTCTGTCTGATTTTGCTCTCTTGTCTGATTTAGATCTGTAACATCTAACATGGGGCCTGGAACATAGTAGATGCTCAATAAATACTTTTTGAATGAATCCATAGGAGAGGGATAAAGTGGGAAAAAAGCTCTACTTGCTTTGTTCAGGATGAACCTAGATGCTAACCCCACCCATGTTTTTTCTCTTCACGTCTCCCTGTGACTTCCTGCCCTTGGTTGTCTTTGACTTGGGAGTCAAAGGCAGGTTCAAATTCTGGGTAAGCTATTTATGAGCTGTGTGACCTTTGGCAACTTGCTGGACCTCTCTGTTCTTTATTTTTCTGATATGCAAAATGAGGAAAGGATTAGCTAGCTCAAAGAGCTGCTTTGAGGAGGAAAAGCTTTAACATAAGTGAAGTGCTTACCACAGTTAATGGCACCTAATAAAAACAACAGAGACATATTTGCTCAAGATCAAGTCCTCAGTTAACATTTAACTATTATTACTTTTTAAAAATATAAAAGAGTGACTTGTGCTTTTCCTCTCAAGAAAACCCTTATATGCTTTAGGATAAATTCCACGCTCTGATCTTGGCAACATGAGTTGCCCCGACCAGCCTCAGCTTTATCTACTAGGCATCTCCGCTCTGCTGGCAGAGCTCCAAGGCCCTTGGCTGACGTCCTTTGCCTCAAACAGGGCATCGTTTTCCCTGGTTCTGGGCTTTTGTCCACCGTCTTCTCTCTGCCTCGAGTGCTCTCACCTCTCCTTTGCGAGTTGGTTCTTTCAGGAGTCACCTCTTCACTGGGACCTTCTCTGATCTAAAGCAGCTCAGCGTCCAGCCGCTCTATCTCAGAGCACTTAGTCTAAAGTGTGATTATTTCATTTAGTTGTTTAATTTCTCTCTCCAACTAGAAAAGCAACTCTCTCAGTGCACTGAATCCCTGCGCCCAGACCGAGTGTCAACATGGATGCTGAATCAGTGACCAGGAAGCCACGGCATTTGGTTATAGGTTCCAGAGCCTGACCCTGGGATCCCCTGGGTTTCTCCCACGTGGCCACTGAGCCTTCTGCCCCCCACGCCCACCGCAATGTTGTTGCCACCAAGCTCTGACCTCACACTCTGACGCCAGCTTCCTGTGACCTATATCTCAGCACCGCCAGTGCTCTGGTTGGAATTAAGGGCAGCAGCCCTTCATTCCTCCCAGCCTCCAGGCCCCGTTGAAATCCTGCTAGTCTCCTACTTCGAACCTTCCGGTGGCTTCTTATCACACTTACCATTAGATGACAAGGTCTTTTTTATTGTATCTTCTCTCTTTCTGCCTCCCTGTTAATTATTGTGCTCCAAGCAGACTGACTTTCTTTTGCTCCTCAAATACGCCAAGCCTGTCCCTACCTCAGGGCCTTTGCACATCCCACTCCTGCTTGAAAAGTGCATCCCTTACCTGGTACCCTAGTCTAGCTGGCTCTTTCTATGATCTTTCAGCTCAAAGAAACCTTCTCTTACCGCCATTTCAATAATACCCTAAGAAGTCTATATTAATCTATGTTATGACTTTTTTCATTCTCTTTAAAGCTTTTACTGCTATTTGAAATCGTCTATCTATCTACAAACCTCCCTACATATCTCCTATGGGAGCACGTACCCTTGTTACAGCAGGAAACTTTACCACTCCTCTTATCACTATGTATCTAGTACCTGGCACACAGTAGGTGCTTCATAAATATTTGTTGAATGAATGGATGGCGGATTGAATGAACTAACACCCGGATCTGTCCTTTCCTGGGGACACAGTGGCCCTGCACAGAATCCCTGTTTGTTGAGTGGAGTTTGAGGCCCCATCTGGACTCGGATCCTGATGCTACAGATAAAGCCACTGTCACCATGTTACTGGCTCAGGACTTCTCACTGGGCTGTGCTTCCTTCCCTGCGTCTCCTTTCCTGGTTAGGGTCCTGCTGTCTCAGCACCTCCCCCTCACCCTCTAAGCCAAGTTCTAGAAGGCAGCCCAGTGTAGCTTTAGATGCTGGCAAATCCAGGCTCAAATCCCAGCTCTTCTACCTAAGAACCCTGACCTTGACCAAGTCACCTTGCCTTTCTGATCCTAAGCTTCCTCAACTATAAATAGATGCCATAGAGAGAAACAGCAAGTAGTCATCATCTTACAGGGGCCCTGTGAGGTTTAAATGAGATATTACATCAAAAGGGTTTGATGTAACAGGAAATGCACAGTAACAATTTTGACCCTGACAGTCGGCTACACTTTCAATTTGACTTGTCTTCAAGTTCCTCGATCTTTTCAGCCCCATGAATTTTCACCCTCCTTCCTGCATAGCCTTGTCCCAGCCAAACCTCCATGCTTGGACTGACCAACGAATTAATGGTCATGCATCATTTTGAGTGACAGCCTTGCAGTTCTGCAGAAACTGTAAGTGTGACCCAAACAAAGAAGCAGCTGGACCATAGGGCTTGGAACCATAGCTCTGTGTGTGGTCTCATTAAAGCACCAACCTCAGAATTCCCTTTCCTAGTCTCCCTGGTGAGGAGGGCTTCCGATGCTGAACCATCAGCATCATAGATAGCTGATGCCTCATAGCTCAGGTACCATCTCTGGTGATAGATGTAGAGTTTCTGAAGAAATGTTCTGATAGGATTAAAATACATGCTTTCTGCAAACCCACGGAGGGAACAGTAAACCTTTCAGACCTAATGCAAGATCAAAGAGTCAGCATGGGTCTATTTACTTAGCTAGCCGAGCACTAAGGCTGAGCCGTTTCAACACCTGACCCAGTCTTTTCTAGAATGGAATGTGAGGATGCCTTCACCTGGGACACTGGGTCTCGACTGCTGCCTTGGAGTTGTGCTAGTGAATTCTAAGTCCTAGCCCCTCCCACCTTCTCTGTTTTGATGTAAGTTAAATACTCAACAGTTCAGGTCCTTGCCTCTCTGATATAAACTGCTGTCACTTAAACAATTCAGCCCTCACACTGTTCAAAGTGAATTTCTCACCACTCACTTTTCTAGCAAGACCTTGAACATAAGTTAGAAAGCCCTCTTAAAAGATGGAAGCAAGTACAAGAAAACAGAGTAATAAAATGCTCAGACGTAATCATTAGGATTTGTGGAGGATGGTAAGCAATTATTGCTTCGTGCGTCTCTCTAGATTCATTAAGTTGGAATAAAAACCAGTGGTGTAAAGTAAGCTGTTGTTTAGGAACCAACCCTGACCCATCTTCTCTGCAGGCTAAGATCTTTGGAAAAGCTTGAAAGCATTTAGTAAAGCCATTTACCTGTCATTGGTCTCTCTATATTCCTTGATTATGAAGTGTTGTCTTTCCAAATGTCCCATGAAAAGAGATCAGGAGGAGACAAAGATGCATGGCATCAACAGGTAAGAAATCATACACATTCTGGAAACCCAACTTCGTTAAGAATATCACTGCTCCATGCTCATTGCTTTATTATGGATAAAAGCTTAACGATTGAATCTGTAGGACCGTCCTAAGGCATAACTGAATGTGAAAGTCTACTTCTGCCTCTAATTACTTAAAAAGACTTTCCTAGAATGGTGGAAAACCTTGTTTGTGGCAAGAACTTCAGCCAAGTGCGTCATCTAACAAAAAAAGTGTATAGATTTCATGTTTCAAAAATGGGTTGCTGCAAAAAATTTTGACTGCCTACCCCTCTCTTGTGGAAAGCCTTTCTTCAAAACCGTAACCTCCACAGTTGTGTTGGTGTTTTCCATGTGGATTTCCTAAGCTCTGCAGATGTGCACATGTAGGAACATTGCTGTATTAGTTATCTGCTGGTGTTTAGCAAATCCACCCCCAAATTAGTGACTTAAACAAAGCCACATTTTTTAATCTCACAGCTTCGTGGCTCAGAACTTTGGGCATGACTTAGCTGAGTCCTGTGTGTTCCTAACGAGGCTTTAATCAAGGTATTTCCTGAGACTGCTGTCTCATCTTAGGTCATGGCTGAGGGTGGATCCACTTCCAAGCTTACTGAAGTGATTGTTGTCAGGATTCCCTTCCTCCTGGGCTGCTGGACTAAAGGCTTCAGTTCCTTACTGGCTTTTGGTCAGAGGCTTCCTTTCGTTCTCTGTCACGTGGGCCTCTCCATAGGATAGCTTGCAACATGGTAGCCTGCATCGTCAGAGTGAAGAAGCAAGATAGCAAGATGGAAGACAGCCGTTTGTTACCTAATCTTGGCAGTGACATTCCATCGCTTTTGCCATCTTCTCTTTGTTAGAAACAAGTACCAGGTCCACTTACACACAAAGGGAAGGGGTTTCCCACGGGCATGAGTACCAGGATCCAGGGCTCATTGAGGGCCAGCTTAGAGATTGCCTGCCACAAATGCCAAGAACAAAAATCTAAAATTGTTTTGAATCTATGGTGACTCCCCAGATGCAAAGCAGCAACACTGAACCACGTAGAGGAAGATGATATATCATGGAGTTTAAATACATAGACATAGATGACAGGCTGGAGTTCAGATTCTAACTCTGCAGTGCCCCAGTTTATAAGAATTTGGGCAAGATATTCAATATCTATCTGAAAAATGGAGATAATTTCTGCCTCACAGGGTAGGACAATATAAAAATTTTTAGCGTGTTGCTCACCACACAGTAGATAGTAATAGTCACAGTATTTTGTGAGACCTATGTAGATCACATTCCATTTTTGCCTTTGACTTGCAGGTTGTGTGAACGAGGACAAGTCACTTAATCTCACAGTGTCTGTTTTAGATTGGAATGCATTCTGCTATTAATACAAGTAACAGAAAACTACAGTGGCTCAAAAAAAAAAAAAAAAAAAAAGATGATTCCTCTCAAACAACAAGGCATCTGGGGAAGATAGACTAGAGTTGAAAGGGCAGGTTAACCACGCAATTGGAGACCCAAGCACGCTCTTTCTTTTTGCTTTGCCCTCCTTGGCATTTGTGCTCATGCTGTTACCTCACGGTGGTAGCAGAGCAGCTGCATCCCCATCCTCTCCATGTCTCAGCAGGAAGAAGTAAGAAGGACCTTCCCAAGATAATGGTAAGGTGAAGTGTTAGAACAAAGGGTATGGAGTAGCCTGGAGAGCAGCCAGTCCAGGGTTAAGGAGGACAGAAGGAAGGATCCAGAATTTTTCCAAGAATAAAAGAAGCCTGATAGGCTACTTGATATGATAAAAGTATATTGAGGGGCTTCCCTGGTGGCGCAGTGGTTGGGAATCCGCCTGCCAATGCAGGGGACACGGGTTCGATCCCTGGTTCAGGAAGATCCCACATGCTGCAGAGCAGCTAGGCCCGTGTGCCACAACTACTGAGCCTGCACTCTAGAGCCGGTGCTCCGCGACGAGAGAGGCCACCGCAATGAGAGGTCCGCGCACGGCAATGAAGAGTAGCCCCCGCTCACCGCAACTAACAAAGAAACCCCTCGCGCATCCACGAAGACACAACGCAGCCAAAAATAAATTAATAAATTACTTAATTAAAAAAAAAAAAAATAAAAAAAAAAAAAATAAAAAAAAAATAAAAGTATATTGAGAGGTTATGGTTATGCTGCAAGATCAAGCAGTGTCTTGTTAACAGGAAGATCGAAAGCTAGATGGATAAATAAAAAGTGAGGCAATGACTAATTCCAGGGAAAGCAGAAAGTTATATAGAGAAGGCAGTGAAATCACAGACTGCTGCAGGATTAACTGTGAACAGTATTTACAAAGCCACACCACTGAATATTGGTTTAATATCCAAGAAGTGGGGGGGGGAGGTGTTTGTTTTGTGGGGTAAGGTAAAAGTCGAATTTTCATTTTTAAAAAATACTAAGTTAACAAATGCTAGAACAACTATAACATTAACATAGAGCAGATAAATGTTATATAGAAATTGGAGGTAAATCTCAGAAGTTGGGAGGAGTGGTTTCCTCTGGGGAGTGGGCATCAGAGGTAAGACGAGTTGAGCAGAGAATGCTTATTCATCCTTACTGCATCCCTATCACAAGGCAAGAAAAGTCCATGAAGTGTGGTATCAATAGACGTGGCAAGGGAAGAGAACTGAGAAATTAAGTATGCTTTAATTTTTGTACTCTTATCATGAAAGAATGAGAGCCATATTTCCTTGCTTCTTCCCAGGGGCTTCCCACGAGAAAGTTAATTTAAGTGTTTCTTTGTGTGAGAAAGGGAGAGCTGGAAGAAGTTCAGCCTCATTTTAAGGAGAGATTTTGAGTTTCTAAGACTAGGGCAGGAGAGTAAAGGTGACCCGTTCTGAGACTGCTGTAGCCCAGTGTTTCACTCCCATGCAGCACCCACGGACAGTGCAGGTCCTCTAAGGTGGGGACCGATCATAAACTCCGTGTCAAAATCCAGTGGCTAATCTGAACATGAAAGGTCTGAATCCTGGGGAATTTGGGACCTACAACTTTGAACGAACTAAATGACCTTGATCAGTGAATACTTTAGTGTAGATCGAAAAGCCCTTCATCAGATTTCTTATGTGTGTGTGTGTGTCTGTGTGTGTGTGTTTAAGATTGATTTATTTATTTTTGGCTGAGTCGGGCCTTAGTTGCAGCACGCAGGATTTCCACTGAGGCATGCGGGATCTTTCGTTGCGCCGTGCAGGCTTCTCTCTAGTTGTGGAGTGCAGTTTTTTCTTCTCTAGTTGTGGTGCACGGGCTCCAAGATGGGTGGGCTCTGGTAGTTGAGGCACACAGGTTCTAGAGCGCATGGGCTCCGTAGCTCGGGGCACGTGAGCTCTCTTGTTGAGGCACGGGAGCTCAGTAGTTGTGGCCTGCAGGCTTAGTTGCCCCGTGGCATGTGGGATCTTAGTTCTCTGACCCAGGGATCAAATCCAGGTCCCCTACATTGGAAGGCGGATTCTTTACCACTGGACCACCAGCGAAGTCCCTCAAATTTCTTACGTTGAATTAACCTCTTTGGGATTCCTGTAGCACCTAGCAGAGGGAGGAAGCCCCTCTGATGCTCAGTATTGGATCTCTTGTCAACTCCAGCAACTGGTGTTCCAAACTGGCACACACACACATAGAATAACTTCTTATCTGGCATGACAAAAGGTAAAACTTGGACTTATATCTGAAACTTCCTTTGTTCTAACCTTTCACAGCCTCATTCCAAGCAATCCAAGCTGCTTCTCACTCTGGGCATCTGGTAGACCATTAGTGACAAACAGTCTAAGACCAACCACCACCCAGTGGCAGGTGACAGGCTGCAGTATGTCAGTTTCAAATTGAGTTTGAACGTTTCTGTAAAAGACCACCTACTCTGGCAAAGAGTAGTGAAAGTCTGAGCAATTTTCTAGTGCATTCTTTCATTCCTTATGTTTAATAAGGGTTATTAAAGTCAAATCGCTTGTTTCTTGTGGGTAGTATAGATGGAGTAGTTGTTAAGAGCAGAGCTCTGGAACAAACTGTGTTCAGATCTGAGATGTACTACAAATAATCTGTATGATATTGGGCATATCACTGAAGTTCTCTGAATCTCAGTTTCTCCGTTTGATATGGACATAAAATGGTAACTAAACACTTAGCACCTCTTGAAACATGCTAAACTCACAATCTATATTCATGTTATTAGTATTCCGCTTCATAAGAATTTTTTTCCTTGCTTCTGGCCAGTCATTAGATGGATGTTGGCTCAGCCCTTCTTTTCACTTTGTCTTTGTAGCCCAGTTTTTTTGTTTTTTGGGTTTTTTTGCGGTACGCGGGCCTCTCACTGTTGTGGCCTCTCCCGTTGCGGAGCACAGGCTCCGGATGCGCAGGCTCAGTGGCCATGGCTCACAGGCCCAGCTGCTCCGCGGCATGTGGGATCTTCCCGGACTGGGTCACGAACCCGTGTCCCCTGCATCGGCAGGCGGACACTCAACCACTGCGCCACCAGGGAAGCCCTGTAGCCCAGTTTTTAAGAGAGAAAACATTTATACAAAAATAGAGTGGAATGAAAAATAGAGCGGAATGAAAAATAGAGCGGAATGAAAAGTAGAGCGGAATGAAAAATAGAGTGGAATGAAAAATAGAGTGGAATGAAAAAAAACCCCAGAAAAACAAGGTGTAAAGCCACATGCTATTTGCTAAATGAGAAAATACAGTGTTTCCAGAACCTTCCTGCATTTCAGTGTGGTTTGATCACCGCAGCTCTAGACATGGGATTCCCCACAGCTTTTGCCCACAGCTCTTGGCTCTAATGGGCTATTGACTCAGACTTAATTTGGCTTCCAGGATATGGTTCGTATGTGTGATGTACAGTCTGCAAGAAACATGGAGCTAGTTTTGTTTTAGGAAATGAAGATTAGTAACCAGCAGCTGGCCCATTAATAACCTTGGGTGTGTGGGACAGAAACAAAGTTTTAGATAAATTTGTCATCCCATAAATATTGGTGAAGCAGTAAACTCCTGATTCTAAATTAGTTAAGGTCCTAAGGCTATAAAACACTTTTACTGCTGCCTTCCTTTTCGAAAATATCCAGCTGGGACCTTCAAAGAATAGCATATCCCATCCTCTTTTCAACCAGTCTTATTTTTGCAGTGTCTGTAGGGGATGGATTTGTATTAATACTCTACTTCTCATCTGAAGGATCAGAGTAAACTGGTAACTCCTGAGGTGGTACCATCTAATACGAACGTAACACTTTTGCGTCACATTCTTACCGTTTTCCAAGTCGGAGTAATCTCCTGGGGGAGAATGTTTTCACTTTGCGTTTTCAGTGTGATTTTCTCCTTTATGCTCACAAGTGGCTCTAGTCTGGAAATGTTGCCTTTTCTCTCTACTCAAGAATCAGAAATCGTTGCTTTTGCCTAGTGCTTTATTGTTCACAAATCATTTCCCCATCTTTTGTTCTTTATCCTAAAACCACTCTTTACCGAAGGTATCATTATCCCCTGATGAGGAAAAACAAGATTTAAAGATGTTGGGTCACTTCCTGAAAATTAACACTGACAGGAAGTGGTAGAGATGTAAGATCTCAGGGTTCCGAATCTCACGTTACTTTCATTATGACTGAGAAGGGAAGGCTTTGGGTCACTGAGATGAACTCACTGTGCTAACAGTTGTGCTGTGGGCTTCAGAATGGCTTCTGAGTGGTGGTGTCTTCTCTCCCTGACTTGTGTTCTGTCTGGGTCCACTCGGTATTCCCTCTTCTCCCTCCTCATGCTGTCCAGAAACACTTTTCTATTAATCATTTTCTAAGTTTGAGTCCCCCACCAAACAGACCCTGACACAAGTTGTGAGTGCACATTGTTTATTTGGGAGATGATCCCAGGTAGCACGGTGAGGGAATGAGGAAACAAGACAGGAAGGGAGGAGAATCAGTAAAGAGTGCTTCAGTGAGTGAGTTACCACTGTGAGCAACCAGAGGTCAGTTCTACCAGATGTGCTTTGTAAAACCCACCTCAGAACGGTCCCACGAGGGGTAGCCAACTCCTATCCGTCAGCGGTTGACATTTGCTTTTGGGGGCATTAACTTCCCATTTTGCCATACGAATGGGCTGGCAATCATGCTCCTGTGGTCAGAGAAAGTCCTCAGACAGAAATCTGGGCAATTGAGAAAGGAAGCCATGAGCATGTGTGATTTCTCTGCACTGAAGCTGTGGTTGTCACCTCTGCCTGGGTGGACAGAGGGACGGGGGTGGGCACCCACTGCATCGGTTGCAGCCATTGTTTAGTGTGAATTTTAATTGTTTGGTAACCCTTCTTTCAAGGCATTTGGTATCCTCTCTCAGGGCGCTTGGTTGTAAGTGACAGAAAACTGAACGCGAATTGGCTCTAAGTCCAAGAGGAATTTTCTGGATCAGGTAGAAGCAAAGTCCACAGGGGCGTCTGTTTTAGGGGCTACCTGATGCAGGGGCTCCTGTATCCCATTGTCTCCCATTTCCTCTGTGTGGTAGCTTTATTTTCGGAAAGGCTTTCTTCACGGTCTAAGTGGCTGCTGGCAACACCTGTTTTTGTATCCTTCTGGGTTCAAATCCAGTGGAAGAGGGAACATTTTGTTTAGTTAGAATGTGTAGCAAAGTTCTAAACGTCATTCTTACTGGACTCCTCCACGTCACAGCCCCACCTTTGAGCCACCCGTTATGGCTCAGGGGATGTGACGCATCGGTTGTCTTAGACCTATATCACGTGCCACACTGTGAGTCCAGATGGGCTCAAGTTGGGGAGAAGTGGATCTTCAAAAGGAAGTTGATACTGTCCCCTGCAGAAGGAATAATAGATGTTGAGATGCCAAACAGTCAACCTCCGGTACCACCATCCAGGAAAACTAGATACCAGTATTGATCTCTAAATGCCATTTCTTGAAAGTGTTTTAGATGTCTGGGAGCAGGCGTGGGACAGGGTATAGTGGGCAGTAGTCACTAACGTAGCCCAGGAGATAGTGGACCCTGCTCCATGCTTGAGTGGCTAGGTTTCCTTGGCAAGCATGGTGACTCCTAATTTATGTGTTCAGGAAATCCCTAAGCCAGTCTGCATCTATGCAATTCAGACACGACGCAGAGAGAAGTCCTGAGCATGTACTGTGTGCAAGGCTTATGTCCTCTGTCAGTGGTTCCTACCACTGGCAACTGCTCTATCCCTAAGTCCGTCTCCCTTCATTCTTTGTCCTGGATGAATCAGATCATGCCCTGTAGTCTTCGTCAGACCCCCGAGAATATTAGCCGGGAATGCAGTGTTCTTCATTCCTTGACTCAGCCATCCTTGCACCAGTCTAGCCAGCCATTCAGTCAGCATTGATTGAACGCCTTCTGAGTGCCATGAAGGTGGCAAAGAGTAATCCGAACAAGTATTTTGACTTCAAAGGGCTGAAACTCTAAAAGGGAATTTTTAGGGGAAAGAAGCAAGATACGTACAAAAATATCTCTAATGTGAGGCAGAAATGGACCAGTGCCATTAGTCAGAGATAGATGAACCCCCCACTCATTTCAGAAAGAGAAATGACTTCCGGTTTCCCAGGTGGCATCAGGATGAAATCTGGTGGAAAAGGGGGAGTAATTAAATTAAATTAGTGTGTGCATTTTGGGATACTTGAAATGCTTGGCATAACCAATGTTCTTATTCCAATAAATTAAACGTATCTATTTGAAACGGCAGCTCTTGCAACTCAGATTATTCTAGATTATGGCTGGCGTTCAACTCATTCTCCAGGAAGGGGCTTTTTCTGTTTTACCAAAGTAAAGAATATCTAATTTAGTTCTTAGTTTGCCTGATGTGGTCCCGGTAGGACAAATGTCAGTCTTTATTCTCCGTTAAGGGCTTGACACATTGCATGTGAATGAGTTTGTGGAATGATGTAGCCCGTGGTGCCGCTGCCACCATGTCCATTCTGGAATCTGAAACACAACACTGAGGTGGAGATAAGGTTTAAAGATAAAGACTTAAGAGCCAGAAAGTGAAACATTAAGAGCAAATCAGATCATTAGACCGTACACGTTTTTGCAGCAGAGACTGTCATTTATCCCTCTCTGTACTTTCCTTTACCCCTGGTTCTAGGTCTGGCACATAGTAGGTGTTTAGTAAAGGCATCCTGAACTAATGCTTTGGCTCTCTTCGGAGATACCACGTTCAATGAGGAATCATGCGTGTCACCAACATCCCCCCCCACCCTTCTGTAAACTCTTAGAAGGCAGGGACCAGGCCTGACTGCTCTGTTCTTCACTGCCCCTGCGTGCAACTTGGCGCACACAGAGGCTACCAAACGTTTACTTATTGTACTTAATGTTGTTAGGTACCAACAGTGACTTTCAGCATCCTCTAATTATGAACTAGGAGGTCTCAAAGAGCTTCTCGGTCCTGGTGATTTGGAGTACTAACATCTTACGTTCTGTCTCCCAGGTGAACCTCAGTTCTCCTGAATCATAAAATTAAAAATTGGGTGGAGGGAAGATAACATCTGGTGATTTCATAGGGCGGTTATAAGGATAGTGTGACCTCTCACGTGGCAGTAACTAGCAGAGGCCTTGGCACACAGTGGGAATTCATTAGGTGTCACCTGGCCCTATAAACAGAGGCAAGCCTTTCTTTTCAGATCTCGCTTTTGCCTGTGAATGGTGGTGTTAACCAGTACATAGCTAGTGACTTTTGAACTGACTTCCAGTTTCTCTTCCTGAAGTTGCTGCTGGTTTTGTAGTTGAAGGCTTTGAGTAGACGAGCAGAGAGTCTGATTCTGCACAGGGGGTCAGTGTGAGGAAGATCTGGGTGATGTTATGTTTGTGGGTCAGAAGGGGGATCGTAGGAGAGGCTCTTGGTGCTCGGTCCAGATATCCTTTGCCCAGCTGGGGCATCCTTCCCCCAGTAGAGGGAGGGCTGGCTGCTGACAGCTTACAGCTGTACCCTTCATTGGACAGCTGCCCTTGACAAACAGGGCTGTCTCACCTGGAAATGCCTGGGACATTATGTCACTCCCACGTCCCCCGCAGCCAGTGAAACATGGAGGAATCCCAGAGTTCCCTTTGCTGCAAGTGAAGGTGACTCGGTGGTGTCACTCACACTTCGGAGCTCCCTGTGGAATCAGGCTGAGGCTGGACCATAGCCGAAACCATGGTCCTGGGTAGCTGGGCTACCTGGGTAGCTGGGTAGCTGGGCTTCTCCTGGGTACCTGGGTAGCTGGGTAGCTGGGCTTCTCTCCTCGACCTATCCCATCTTCCTCCCTGATTAAGGATTCTAGTTTCAGACTCTGCTTTTAGGGATCCCAGCCTAATACAGAGACAATCTGAAGACACAGCAAAGAGATGCGTTGTCTTGTGTGTGGTTTTCAGTACAAAGCAGTGCTTTGTTAATAATGGCAGCTGGCGTATATATTTGTTTGCATGGTGTTTTCATCTGCCAACTTTCCCCCCAAATAGTTCCACTGGGGGGTTATTCTTTTCCCCAGATTTACGATGAGAAAAACAAGGCGCAGGGCGGTTACCAGACTTGAACAATGTCATGAACAGGTCGCCTGGCACCACGCTTTGTCCTCTTCATCCTTGTCCACTTTCTGGTCAGACTTCCTCTCCGGATGTACTTTTTTCAGTTGAAATCTTTGTTTTGTGGCTGACCTTGCTTTGCCGTTCCCTTCTGAGCACCGAAGCTTCTGGATCACCTTGCATTCCTTTAGGCCAAAACCCAAACATGAAACAACCCATTTGAGACGTTTGATACCATCTAAATGTCAGAATGTTACTGCTTTGGGCACAGGCCATTGCAAAACTGCCTGACCAAAGACAAACGGTTGCAATGTGTTCTGCAGGAAAGTCTATGATATTTCATATAAAACAGAGTAAAAGAAAGTCTTTGCATATACAAACAAACACCTTTTCAGAGTTTATTTTTCAGTCAAGATAACGCCAAGAGAAATTGAAGTCCTTTCCAAGTCTGTGTCAGAGAAAGAGTAACTAACATTTAAAAATATTAATTGATGCTAGTTAATATTACCGCCAAGCAGTTATTAGTTTGGCTCTAAAAATATGCTATGGTGTAGTTTGCAGGTCTTGGGAATAAGAGTTTACTGGGAGAGAGGAGAAGTGTAATATGTATCTCAAGAGTAGATGCCTATCAAAATAGTTTTAACTATACTATCATTGATTTCTAGACAATACTGCCTCTGACAAAATCATAGCAAATTTTATCATGTCTTTTGTGTAACAAATCTGACATGGTGGTCAAATCACTGAAAAAGGGGGATAAAAGATTTAGTATTTTAAGTCAGAACACAGCCTTAGAGAGAGCAAGAGAATGAGAGATTGATTGCTTTAGGAAAGATGGTTAAAGATTCTTTACCAAAATGCTGTCCTTTGCAGTTCCTTGGTACTTATCTATTTTTAATTTTTATTTTGTCTGGAATGATTCACCGCATCACAATAAAAGATAATTAGGGCTTCCCTCATGGCACAGTGGTTAAGAATCTGCCTGACAATGCAGGGGACACGGGTTCGAGCCCTGGTCCGGGAAGATCCCACATGTCGTGGAGTAACTAAGCCCGTGCGCCACAACTACTGAGCCTGCGCTCTAGAGCCCGCGAGCCACAACTAGCGAAGCCCGGGTGCCTAGAGCCTTTGCTCCGCAACAAGAGAAGCTGCCGCAATGAGCAGCCCATGCACCACAACGGTGAGCCCCCGCTCACCGCAACTAGAGAAAGCTCACATGCAGCAACGAAGACCCAGTGCAGCCAAACATAAACAAATAAATAAATTAATTTATTTTTAAAAAAGCTATTTAGCCCTTGCTTTAGTGTTTTAGCTCTGAAATGTTATCTGTTACGTTGTGTAGCAGGATAATCATTTGATACGTTAGCTGGTGTGTTTTTATTCCCAGTAAATACTTTTTTAAATCCATTGTCCTGCCAGGCAAGTTAAAGCATCCACTGTTTCAGGATGCGGCAGTTTGGGCACATCTCAGGTAACACAGAAGTCAAGTCTTGCCTTTTGAGTTTTAAAGCAGACTTTTTAAGTACATCGCAGATAGAGAAGTTTTGAGAGGGAAGGGTTTTCAGTTGCCAGACCTTTTGAGCTTCTCAGTTCAGAGAACTCAGGCCCTGCATTTTCAAACATAAACAATCAGGTACAGCAGAACACAGGACTCAGCAGAGCCAGTCCCCTTGCCCACTCAGAATAGACAGCGAGCCCATAAGAGACATCTGGTTTGAATATGGTGGCAGAAAATCACCTGAAGAAACAGAAATACAAACCCCAACTTCAGTGGAAGGAGAAGATTGTTGAAACCCAAACCATGATGTAGGTGGAAAGAAAGGCCAAAGAAATCGACGTTTCATAGGGGTGTGTGTCAGAGGAAGTGGGTGTCTTAAGAAACTGTGAATCTCAGGAAACACCTGGAAAAGACCGTACTTGAAGCTGAGAAAGCAGACTTTGATGTGAAGAACATCAATTTCTTGGAGGTAGGGTTTGGGAAACAGGAATATGGGCAGACAGATGGAGTCGCCCTGGATTCAGTTTCAGTCTGAGAAATCAAGGAGGTGGGTCTAAGTGAGGCATCACAGAGCAACCATGTTTGCAGACAGCAGTGTGTCATTGTGTAGTGGAAGAAAGAGAGAATTTACAGTGTGAGCAATCTCATAGCCATTTTTTTTTTTTCCATTACCTGGAGAGATTTAAAGGCTGAACAAACCAAAACTTGGGTCAAAGAAAATTCCTGCATGTCTGAAACACACTCTTGACTTCTCCATAGCTGGTTCAGAAGAATTTATCTCCTTCAAAGATGAGTAATTAAGAGGAACTAGCATAAAACTATAAAAACATCCTACAAGGAAAAAAAAAAAAAAGGTAGAGAACAGGAGGAACAAATGACAATTGAAGATAGTAAAGAGAGGCTGATGCCTGGTAGGGGAGAGCCAGGGACATTTGCTAGCCGGGTCCCTGAGAAAAAGCCCCGCTCCCTCCTCCTTTCACGCCTTCTGCAAACTCCCCACCCAGTTTTGGCAAGGGGCTGGGGGAGTAGGAATATGAGTTTGAGGACTCCAAGCCGGAGCGTCCTGGGCTGACACTGGTGAGGTAGCAAATCTCGTCAAATTCCCCTGTACTCAGTATGTCACGGGGCTTGTACTATAGAAACAGCTGCCTTGGCGTGCTCAGGTGGAGAAGGCCACACACACCTCAGAGAGATCCTTCTGGTCCCAGAGACACGAGAGAACAGCCAGGTGTGTTTCCATCCCTCCTACAGGGGCACAGAGTACTTGAGTGACAGCTAGACCCATACAGACCTTGTCCTACATCTGTGGGTAAGTGTGAACAGAGGCTGGAAGGAACAGTGATTGTTCCCAAGAATTCCTAAGCAAATAGATGATGATCAGTATTAGGGCTCTGGGGCTTCCCTGGTGGTGCAGTGGTTGAGAGTCTGCCTGCCGATGCAGGGGACGCGGGTTCGTGCCCCAGTCTGGGAAGACCCCACATGCCGCGGAGCGGCTGGGCCCGTGAACCATGGCCGCTGAGCCTGTGCGTCCAGAGCCTGTGTCCCAAAACGGGAGAGGCCACAACAGTGAGAGGCCCACGTACCGCACACACACACAAAAAATTAGGGTTCTGTAGGGAAACAGTACCAATAGGCTGTGTGTGTGTGTGTGTGTGTCTGCCTGTCTGTCTGTCTGTCTACAGAGGGAGGGGGTGTATTCTAAGGCATTGGTTCACGTGACCTGCAAGTCCACATTCTGCAGGGTGTGCTGGCAGGCTGGAGGTCACGGGAAGAGCAGATGTTTCAGCCTCAAGTCTGGAGGCAGAATTCCCTCCTCTTCAGGGAAGGTCAGTCTTTTTTCTCTTACCTCTGATTGGATCCCCAACCGTACTATGGCGGGCAGTCTGCTTTACTCAAAGTCTACTGATTTAAATGTTATTTTCAGCTAAAAATTACCTTCACCATGACATCTAGGCTGCTGGTCTTTGATGAAATATCTGGGTCCTGTGTCCTAGGCCAAGTTGAGACATAAAATTAACCATCAGGACCCTAAACCGGAGCCCCAGGTGCTTTCATCTCCTATATTGTCTCTGGAGTTCTGTTATGCATCCCTGGCGTGAGAGTGAGGGGAGGTGTAAGTAGATGATCTGCCGCCCAGGGGATGGCGGCTCACAGGAAGCCTTAAATTCAGCTGTTGGAGAAACTGTCACATGTCTGGAACACCCAGGTGTGTGAACTGACATCCGTGTCAGGTGCCCCTGTGTGCTCTGCCCACACTGGCTTCAGCATCTCTGCCTGGCAGGGCCCCTCTTGACCTTCTCCTCCTCTGGGTGCTTCCAGAAGCGCTGACAGACCAGCTTGTTTGTACCACGCAGACCCCACACACTGTCCTTTCCAGGAGCCTCTGTCTCTCAGAGTTCCCAACGCGACTGAGTTCCTCTTGTCTTCCGTGATCATTTGCTTGTTAAGGCTCCTTTCCTTGGTTTCCTTTCCTTTCTCTCTTGTTTCCAGGCATCAACTCCCCAATAAATTGCATCCCTCCGATCCTTTTCTCAGGGGCTGCTCTGAGGAAGCTCGAACCAAAACAGTGTCGCTCTTAAGAGCATTCTCTCCTTTAATCACATCATAGGTGTTGATGGACAGTCAACATGAGAGACTTAAGTCAGACTCATAGAGGATTATGCAACCTCAGGTTATGAGAACGATCAATTTCAAGGGTTGCGTGTCCGTTGAGACCTGTTTCCTCCTTGTCTTATTTGCCTGACTGACAGTGAGACGTCATTGCTAACGTTTGAGCTTGAAATTTCACAGACCATCAGTTCTCTCTCTGCAACTGTCAGAGAGCTGCACTCACCTCGCTACAGTACAAGAGCCCAGTCATAAAGATCCTTACATACTTAAAGTGGGCGATAAGCTGCCCATTGCATGAATTTGATTCCTTATTGGAATTATTTTCAAGTAAACGTACAACACCCTAGTAAACGAACACCCAAACACTACGTCTATCCCCCCCATTTTTACTGAGTCTTTTGGTTCAACAAATACTTACTTATTCAGTGTTGTAGAAGCTGGGGATTCAGCGGCAGATCACGCAAGCAAATCCTTTCCCGTGTAGAAGAACGCAGTAAAGAGGTGATATTTAAACAAAGCCCTGAAGGCCGCATCAGGCTAGACGCGCACAAAGCTGGGAGAGATTGCCAGCAAAGGAAACAGTAAGTGCAAAGGCCCTGCGGGCACGCGTGTGCGCACACACACACACACGCACGCACGCGCACACACACACAAGAAACATACACACATTTGACGTGTTTAAAAAGCAGAAGGAAGGCCAAAGAGGCAAGCCAGAGCAGGATGAATGAGGAGGGGCTGGCAGATGAGGTCTGAGAGGTGTGGAGCGGGCGGGGAGCAGGGCATGTAGGGCCTTGTGATGCTGGTGCTTTTTACTCTCATTGCGATATGAAGCCACTGGGATCTTTTGGCCCAAGCAGCGTCACAATCTGTCATACGCTTTCAAAGGATCGCTCTGCCTGCTGTGTGGGGTGGGAGAAAGTGCAGAGATAGAAGCTGAGATGCCTTTGGCATGATTACAAGTGTAATAGTTGGTTATTAATCTGTGACATTATTTTGATAGAAAACAGACTTTAGAAAAACAGGCTGATGGGTTCTTCCCCGGGGGAAGGAATAAGCCCCTCCGGTATTCTATCATGTAATTTCTTTCTCAACCAGAAAGGAGCTTAATTGCACAGTGGCAGCTGAAGACCATTGTTAACCAAATAACAAAACAATTTCAATTAAGAGAGAAGAAGGTCCTGCCAAGGAAAGAGTCCATTCTCATGGGGAATTTCCTTGGAAGCCAAGACTCGCTGCCGTGCTTTTGTTCAGAGTCCTCCTGTGTTGCATGGGAAATGAGGGTTCACGTTTCTGACCAGCCTCTGGAAATTGAAGGACTTCACGGTGGGAATCCAGAGACCTGGGTTCTCAGTGTGGCTCTGTCACAACCTTGTAGGGTGACCTTGGGGCACCTCACACAGCAGCACCGGCCTCTGGTCTGCAAGTCTGTAGGATGTGAGGTGGTGTGGCCCGTCTGTCACATCTCAGCCGTCGGTTCGGGGGCTCCTGAGACTCTGCGTCTGAAAGTGACTTGTAGCTGAGAAGCACCACTTGATGCGGGGGCCTCATCATTAGCTCCGCCCAGATACTAAAGGAACAAGGCGTGTCGTGGGAAGGGGATGTGACAAACGGACAAGCGGAAACTGTGAAGTGATGGCTGCCATTCACCCTGTTTTGTCCAGCAGTGCCAAGCACTGTCCTCTCATTAAGGTTCAGAAACATCACATAGTAGACGTAAGTCTTCATATAGAAGGCCTCACGTGCAAAGGCCCGGGGGTGGTTAGTATCACGTGCACAGTTGCGTGATGGAGGGAGTGGTGGGGATCCTAAGCTGGAAGGGTCTCTCCAGCAGCGCCAGCTGGTGTGGTCAGAGGAGGGCTCTCTGGAGGAGACCCGTGAGCTGGTGGGAGGAAGATATGGTGCAGTCTGGGGGAGGGGTGCTTAAGGGCAAGGGACAGGTAGTACAAAAGTGCCAGGTCACTTTAGGAGTCACGTCATTGCCGTAACTGTGCAAAGCAGTCAGTGGTGAGATAGCGCAGTATATTCAGAGACATTAATACAGGTAATAGAGATTTATTGCTGCTGCTTGCCCTATAGCCCCTTGACCCACTTCTGAGTTGCCTGCAGGGAAGGTGGACAGTTTCCCTTAACCTGCTAAGAGCGTCTCACCTCCATCTCCCGCTCTGTCTCCTTCTCTGCCTGTGAGTGTTGTTCTCCATCACCAGGAGAACCTGCTCCGTCTTTCGATGGGAAACTGGATATGCTCATGGGAACAGCCTTCAGCCAAGAGGGAACCTTCCCAAGAGAAGTGCCCGGCCTCCCTGCTCTCTGGCGGCACAATTTTGAGGTGCGTTCCCTGCAGTTTCTCAGAGAATCCCCAGGAGGGCTGAGCTCTGGTTGCCCACAGTGGTGACCCCCTCCTTCACACACCTGGTGTTAGTTTTCTGGGGCTGCCATAAAAAAGGACCATGGACTTGGAGGCTTAAACAGCACAAGTGTATCGTCTTGAGTAGTTCTGGAGGCTGAAGTCCAAGACCAAGGTGTCAGCAGGGTTCCTTCTGAGGCTTCTCTCCTTGGTTTGTAGGTGGCGGTCTTCTCCCTGTGTCTTTATGTGAATTTCTCTGTGTGTGTCTGTGTCCAGATTTCTTCTTCTTATAAGGACACGAGTCATATTGGATCAGGGCCCACCCATATGACCTCATTTTTCCTTCATTACCTCCTAAAAAACCCTACTGCTAATTACAGACGCCTTCTGAGGTACTAGGGTTAGGACCCCAACATGTAACTTTTGGGGGGACGCAATCCATCCCATAGCACACCCTTTCTTGGCATTTCTTTCCTTCCCTCTGTCTCCCTACTCTCCTAGGTCCTCTCCCTAATATACCAGCTGTAGCCAAGTCCTTAATCTTGGGTCTGCTTTGGGGAACGTGAACTGAGAAAATAGGAAGTGATAAAATCCTGGGAATAGCCGGCAAGTGCAAATCCACCTAAAAGCGTTTACATTCATTTTAGAAAAATAACAAATAAGCAAAAAGCTCTGTGTGGACTCTGCAGAAGCCTTGTACAGTTTCAGTCTCGCCTTATTTTTGTGCAGTCTCTGGGTCAGATACTTTAAAGTTTACCTGTTACTTTCTGTGATTTGTGTGTGTGTGTGTATAAGGACCCTATCCCCTGAAATGTAGGAAATATATGTAATTTAAAATAAAAAGGGGAAGTGTTATAATGTTATTCATTATAATGAAGATAATTCTTCACGCTGAGGTTTTAAGGACACTCTTATTTCTGAGGACATGACGCATTATTTCAGTAATGCACACGGCTGAGTTACACCCAGGCGGATTGGAGTTTATGCCTGGGGATTGTTGCATCCCCATAAGGAAGGGCTGTGACTGACATCCCCTCATTCAGCGCAGCTTTGCAGGGTGTGGTGCCAGCTTTGCCCAGTAGAGGGCGATGCAGCTACAGGAACAAGAGAAAAGTGGTTTTTGGCCCAAAACTAGTGAATTAGGAAGCTTGCTGCAGGGAGATTTGCATTTCCAGTTGAGATCACAGACACCTCTTTTGTACTTCAGTGTAAATTACACTTATCACAGCCACACGCAGGATGCTGAAACGGTTGACTGGGTTCATAACTGATCACCACTGAATCGGGGGTGTGATTTTCAGAGACAACGGGCAGGTTACGGTATTGGTAATGTGTCTTCTTTCTTCAAGCCATCTCTCTCCCCAGTACGAGCTGGCTGCAGTGAGATGGGAAGGCGACTGAACATCAAGGCTGAAGATCAGAGTTTGAATCGCTCTGGCTTCTTATGGCACCTTGAATTTAAAATAAGTTGTTTACATCTGATGTCATCCTGTTTCCTAACCTGTAAAGCAGGAATAGTGAAATCAGCCCCTAGAAATATTTTGATAAAGAAAATGCTGACGGATTTTGTAAATTTTAAGGGACTAGCACCCATGAAGGGTGGGGAGGTTATTATCAAGGCTGACCATGTTAGTCTTCGTGTTGTAAAAACCTTCCGTGAATGGTATACTTCCTAAAATTCTACTCTTAGATCTTCATTTCTTTGGATTGAGTTGCGTCTTTAACGAGTGCATTTCCCTGGAATGGCACGTATCCAGTAGACAGTTACAAATCATCAATATTTGATGTGTTAACTTTGGGGACCGGTGCCTCTGGCAGAGAGTAAGAGCTAAGACATCTTGATTTGGGGAAAGGTAGAGACATTTTAATAAGGGCCAGTGATTCTCTGCTGGCATAGTGTATCAGACCCTGATCTTTAGAGTAAATTGTGGCGGAAGAGAGAAAGGGGGAGAGACCGAGCCAGAAGGGAATGGCCCAGCCTCACAAGTTTGCCAGACAGGAGCCAGGTCTTAGAAATTTTCATTTATTTTCTGAATCGCTAAATCCCTATTGCATAACAAATATTTGAGATCATGTCTGTATGGTAGAATTTACCATTACTTCAGTAGTAAAGCATTTACTGAGCATACCTTATTATACAGTTAAGAAAACAGAGAAGGAAAAGTACAGGTTTCCAGACTAATTGGGTGGATGGAGGGATAAGGAGTTTTACATGATCTGTGCTGTGATTGCGTTTCAACTCCATGAAGGCAAGAGTGAATTCTTTTTGTTCACTTCTATACATGCATTATTCGATACATGGTAAATGCTCAACACATAAATGAATGGATGAATGAATGAATGGATGAAACCATCTTAACGTAGGGCAAAGTCTCATAATATGTTCCTTGACCCACTTCCCCCAGTCACCTAATCCTTTTAAATAAAAAGCGCTTACTATGTAGAAGTCACTGTTCTAAGTACTTCTCATACAGTAATTCATTTAATATTCTCTCAGCCCTATGAGATAGGTACTGTTATTATTACTCTCACTTTTCAGATGAGGAAACTAAGGATCATAGTGGGTAAGTCACTTGCCCAAGGTCACACAGCTAGGAGTTGGCAGTGATGAGATTTGAACTCACACAGTCTGGTCCTAGAGTCAGTGCTCAAAATCACTTGATTGTGTTGATTCCCTGTACGTAAAAAGAATAAGACACATCAATAGGTGCTGGTAAGAAGGAGTCAACAACTTGCATTTTTAAGTTAAAAAAAAAAAGGAAAGCAAGATACTGGCCAATGTATTTAATAATATACCATCTATGTCCAGAGAAAAAGAGGTTCAGATATGCTTGAATATGTACAGGCTCTCTTAAGAAGGAAAGAGAAGACAACAGTGCTGATGGGTCAACTCAGAGAGGGGCGTTTGAGGAATGGGTGTCAGGAGTGGGTAGGAGACATGCATTTTGTTCTACTGTCTTTGGTCGTGGCTCCAAACACTTTTATTTTCTTTAAAAAGATTTTCCCTTTCTAATATGTAGCTTTAATTTATATGTGTTCATTAATTATGCACAAGTGCTACTGTCAGCACATGCATTAATCATTAGTAAAGCTTGTTTCTCTGTTAGAGGAAAGGACAGATGACAGTAGTGGGGCACACATTTCTTTCCCGCATTCCTCTTGGCAGTGCACGTACCCCACTTCAGAGACACCTTCAGCAATCGTACTGCTGGTGATTTTCCTATCACCTATCCTGCCCCACCCCTGAGACCCAGCCCAGACCGTCTGCAGGAGAACCTCTGGGAGTTGTTCCTGGGTAATCTGCATGGTCAACAAAGGCTAGGTGATTCTTCTATATCCTCTTGTTTGAGAATCATTACCCTCCCCCTCCCCCTCCCCCTCCAAGCATTTTGCTGGGTCTTGGGATTTTAAAGGTAAATAAGAATCATTTGTCCACTGTCCTCACAGAATTTATAACCTAGAGTAGGAAAAAGAGAAGTGATCAAGCAGATATAAAAGGGCGATGCCCAGGGTTGCTGATGGGTGTCACCCCCTTTGTCATATACTGAATATTCCTATCATCCTTCTACCTCAGGTTCATGGCCACGTGACTTCCTTTGGCATTCAGTGAAACAGACAAGCTATTTCTTTAGCAGCCTCCCACCAAACGTTTGTGACACCTGTAAGACTTGCCTGTCCCCTTCTGGGTATAATCTCAAATTTCCTGAATCTCCCAGGCCTTGTAAATTACATTTCCAACATTCTTCCACACGTACTAGGCTAAAAGTATTTGGAATTTCACAGTGAAGGGCGAGCCAAGGCATGGCCCCTGTAGGAAGCAATGATAAGTGCTCTCTGGGCCACTCATGACATCTCATTTTAGGGTGAGTATAGTCTGGTTGTTTTCCAAGCCAGAAGGCACTCGCTTTGCATTTGCTTCAAATCTATGCACTTTAAAAAATACCATGACATTTTGCTTCTGAGACAAAAGTCAAATGCCAAAAAACATTCACCTCTACAAGTGTGGGTATTAAAAACTTAATTTATAAATGCAAACAAGATCAGCTGCTAAGATGCCAGTGCAGTTACCTAGTTTGCAGACTTGGAGATTGTGGGCAGTATTCCTCCTGTCTGCTCTACACCTGTGTGTTTGTTGCCTTATCAGGGATTGAGAGAGCTGTTCCAGAAAAAAGCCACCATTGGCGTTGGCTATCCTTTCCTGTCTGAATGCTTAAATACAGCTGGCGGGCTTGAGGTTACAGTTCTGGAGTTTATTTAGAGGGAAAATGGGAAATGAGGCGGCGTATGGTGCATCTGGTGTTCTGTGCGCTCTCCTCGTCCGTGTCATTGGGAAAGCTACCCCTCCCTCATTCCATGAGGCCTGAGTGGGGCTGTCAATCACAGTGCGCTCTTCCCACCACGGCCCCGTGGGGATGAGTATCTGGTCCAGATGATTTCAGGCACAGTACCTCTTGCCCCTGGGACTAGCACAGGCACATAAATAGATGCTTCGCAAGAGGAAGAGATTTGTCTTTTACTTCAGAGAACTCAGTAAGTACTTACAGCATGGATAAGAATCTCAAATATTAGTTGCAAAACCAGTTTTAAATTTGTAAAAGGGTGTCGGGAGACAGAAAGTTCCTGATTCCCAGAGGAGGGGCTAATCTTGTGGGAGGTAAAGTTGGGAGTGTTGGGAGTCATCTCCCTCCTGGGAAAGGCAGTCTGAGGATACATGGAGGGAGACAGTGCTAGGCAGGAGGGAGAGACCAAGCCCTACTCCATCACCTGAATCTTGGTCCTGCCTAGAAGTGGCGTCACACCTGCGCTCCTCATTTGCATTTCCTTTTCACTTAAGCTGGTTGGAATTAGGTTTCTGTTACTTGTTTAAAAAAAAAAAGAGGCATATTTGAGACCCTCCCAGTGATGTGAGAGGAAGAAACAGGGCCAGAATGTGTGCCTACAAGTTGAGAAGGCAACCAGTGAAGCAAACATACTTTTCCAGGATGCTGGAGTAAGCTCCGACTTGCAATTACAGCCCGCCACCCCACCTGGTGACCACTCCCGGCCAGTCCTCTGGAGTGGCCAGTGGCTCAATTTAAACATGCGTGTCTCCCTCTACCTCCCTTCCCCTGCTGATAGTGGCATGTGACTTTCAGAGCTCAACGTGGGTTGTTAGGACACAAATCCTGCTGATTTACTGAGGCGATAGCTAGTAACCGTCCATACCAGAAGGCTAACCAAGGGTTTGGGAATCAAGGACACTGAGATGATAAGGCGGTAATTCCATAGCTTCGTCATCCTCAGCCAATTTCTATGGCTTCAGGATAGAGCTGCTCTCCTGCCCTGGCTGGTACTCCCTTCCTGGCTGACCAGTCTCCTCGGTCTTCCCGGCCAGCCTCTGGGGGACATGGGGCTGTGGCTCTCCTCTCAGCTGACCACCTCCGAGGAGCTTCAACTCTCAGACGTCACTACCACCATTTCAGACTGCTGCCAGCAGCCCAGAAAGGAAGGACCACACCCGCCCAGATCCTCAATGCATCCGTAGTGGGATGTCCGTGAAATGTGTGTACACAGCCCGCCAGGCAGCTCAGGCTGGGGTCCGTGCTCTTCTCAGGTTCTCCAGACATCTGCCAGACCTTGCAGCCTCATGCTTCCTGCTGCTGGTGATTCTGCCCCACTGAGCACTTGCCCTTTCTGCATACTCACCTCCTGGGGCCTCTTCTATGCCTGGATCTCAACCTCTCTACCCTGATTTCATCCCAAGCCCACGCACAAGGCTCGTGTGCATCGCAGACCTGGCTGAGAGGTAGAGGCTCCGGCGAGTCCTTATATCAGAGCGACTACAGGTGCGTTAAATATGGCAAATAAGTTAAATACCACAAATTTCTGCTTTTAAAACTCTTTTGGGGCTTTCCTGGTGGCGCAGTGCTTGGGAGTCCGCCTGCCGATGCAGGGGACACGGGTTTGTGCCCCGGTCCGGGAAGATCCCACATGCCGCGGAGTGGCTGGGCCCGTGAGCCATGGCCGCTGAGCCTGCGCGTCCGGCGCCTGTGCTCCGCAATGGGAGAAGGCCACAACAGTGAGAGGCCCGTGTACCACGCAAAAAAAAAAACAAAAAACAAAACAAAACAAAACCTCTTTTGATTGTCATGCTGCCCACTACCATCCCCCTCTCCTTTCTCCAGTCTTCTCTCCCCTCTCTTTTTGTCCCACCCTTGTATCCTGTTTATTTCCTCTTCAGAGCAGTTTGGTCCACTTCAACCATTTCATCATGGCCTCACCCAAAGGCTCAGCAATGTGAACACAGTCTCTCTTCCAGCAGGAATTTTAAAATTATTTATTCATTCATTCATTCATTCATTCATTTTGGCTGCACTGGGTCTTAGTTATGGCACACGGACTTCTTAGTGGCAGCATGCGTGTGGGATCTAGCTCCCCACCCAGGGATCAAACCTGGGCCCCCTGCATTGGGAGCATGGAGTTTTACCCACGGGGCCGCCAGGGAAATCCCCCAACAGGAATCCTGATATCTGTTGTTTACCTGATTGCTCCTACCACGCCACCAACATATACTTTAATCGATGTACAGATGCACATTTACTCATTCATTCATCCTCCCTCCCTCTCTCTGTATGTGTGTGTATGTACATATATGTATATATGCATGTATGTGTGTTGTGTGTATACGTACATACTATACATATACATCCTGTGTATATATCTTGACTTCCCTTGGTCAAAGTCTCTTCACTTGTAAAGTTAGGGATATACACTAGTGTGTTTCTAATACTCCATTCAGCTCTAGTTATTTTTAGTAAATACCCTGTGTTTTTGTGTATACATGTGATATGACATATATTAGGTGGTTAACACTCAGTATTCATTTGCACATTTGACTTAAGATATTACTATTGTTTTTTATGTTAAAACAGGGTGTCTTCACTTAGTCAATGGCTGTGAAATGTTACAATAATTATAGAATTATCTTGAACTTTAAAAAGTGGTGAAGTTTCTATTCTTATCTCAAAGTTCACTAGAAGAATTATTGACACGAGCTGAACTAAACTGATAGAACCTTGATATCTAAGGTATTAAGCTGGCCCTCTGAGTTCAGATGTCCCATGGAGTTTAAGTGACTCTTTATGTCCATCATGGACTTGCCCCCAGTGGTCAGCTCAAAATGTACCTAATTTCATGGTCAGCTAGGGCTTCACGGGCTGACTGAGTGGCTCCCAATGTCACCTGATAGCATCATCAAATGCGATGAAAGAATAAGACTTCTGGCTGGAACATGATCTTTTAGAGTGTGGAAGTATTGTCTGAAGTTGTATCTGGATGAATCTGATTTGTTTTGCAGAAAATACGTCAATTCTTAATTATATGTTAGTGTTAAAAAAAAAAACCCAGGCGTGAGGAATTATTTCAAAATCGTGACAGAGTTGAGCAGACTGGTTTTTTTCAACTTGGTTTGATTTTTGTGAATTCTAGTTTTTGCCTTTTAAAGAAATTATCTTTCTTGTCAGTGAGGCAGAGCGAAAAAGACCTATGTAGGTTTCAGTCATAGCGCCAGGTTCACTAGTTATGGGACCTCGGGAGCTCAGCTCAACCTTTCAAAGTAGCAGGGCCTTGCTGCCTCCTTGGAGGTTGGTCTTCAACCTTTGAGGATGTTAATACTCACCTGAAAGCTCTGATCTGAGGGTTAATTCAAAATCCTAGGCATTCAAGTGATAAACAGATGTTAGCGACATCTATCCCTGTCCTCCTTCCCTAAACCTCCACCTCCTACCTTATCCCATCAAAATTTAGCGTGAGTATAAGCAAGGCTAGGATTTCCTGGGAGCACAGAACAGTCTCGACCCCTGGCTCTAGTCCTGTCCCCAGGGATGTGGGAGGCTTTCTGCATTCCCTTTCCTGGAGGGCAGCTTTATTCGTTGGAGGCCAGTGAGGGAAGCAGAGCTGGTTGGGCAATTCAGTAGCAAGAATCAGACAGAAAAACTAGTTGGAAGGCTTCTGGGAGGGCTCAAAAGCTAACTATTCGCTGAGGCCCTGCCCTGTGTTCTTGAGTGCCTCGTACATAGAAATGAGCAAATCAGGCTTAGCTCTTGTTACTCTTATTAATGATTATATTTTTCACAGTGCCGTCATATCGCAGGGAAAGGGCATCCAGCTCCACCTGGGGTGTGGCCAGTAAAGCTTCACCTGGTCCGTGTCTTACAGCTGAAAGAACAGCAGCACAAATGCTTGGAGATGTTGTGGGAAAGTTTTCCAGCGTGTCACGACTATGCCTGCTTTCCAAAGAGTTTAGGACTTGTTAGTGACCCTGATTTTATGAAATGGTAGTAGGGCTGTTATGATAGGTAAGTAAAAATACAGGATATCCAGTTAAATTTGATATTCAAATAAACAAATAATGCTATAGTATAAGTATATTCCATAAAAGATTCAGGACATACTTATACCAAAACATTGTTGTTTATGAGAAATCCAATTTCTATTGGGTGTGCTGTGTTTTATCTGGCAACCCTAAACCATAGGGCTGATCATAGACTACTTCATGCAGACCAGATGTCTTAAAAAGAAGAGCAAAATTGCGATTCTTAGCCCCAGGTACTTTTTCAAAAACCGACCAACCAGATGGCATTTTTAGAAGAGTGGCTGACAAACTTCTTCTGTGAAGGGCCAGGTAGTGAATATGTCAGGCTTTGTGGACCATATTATCTCTATGGCAGTCACTCAACTCCGCCTCTGTAGTATGAAAGCAGCCAGTGTATCAACAAATGTGTTGTGGATACAACACATGTGTTGTCTACCTACTGTTGTTGTCACAACAATAGGTAGAAAGCCTATTGTCGTAGTTTGCCACCCCCGACTTAGAAGTTGGTTCATAAAGAAGTATTTTCCACGTTGTAAAAAGCTTCTTGCAACTCGACAACAAGAGAAACGAACAACCCAATTAAAATTGGGGAAAGGATTTGAATAGACATTTCTCCAAAGAAGATATACAAATAAACAATAAGGACGTGAAAATATGCCCAGCATCACTGATGATTAGGGAAGTGCCAGTCAGGATCACGATGAGATCCCACCTCATACCCGTCAGGGTGACTTTCATCCAGAACAAACAAGCAAACACAATCAGCAGGAACCAACTGCTGGCAGATCGTGGGCACACTGAACTCGTGCCTCGCTGGTGGGAATGTAGAACGGTGCAGCCACTATGGAAAAGAGTATGGTGGTTCCTAAAAAAAAAAAAAAAAAAGACAAAGGAAACAAACAACAAAAAAAAAACATTGGATTACCATATGATCCAGAAATTCCACTCCTGGGTATATATCCAAAAGAACTGAAAGCAAGGACTGGAACAGACACTTGTACGGCAGTGTTCATAGCATTATTCACAATAACCAACAGGAGGACACAGCTTAAATGTCCACCAGTGGCTGTATGGATACAATGAATACTTCTTTGAGAGGTAGCTTGTAGCTACCTGCTACCTCGTACCAGCTGCCGTCTCATTAGAGTGCGCTGTCACTCACTTTCGCTTTTCCCTAGCCACCACTTCTCACTTGCTTTCTAGCCATTATCAATCCTTAGAAAAATTTTGTTGATTTATTTCATCCCCTGGGTCTTTCCAGAAGAGCACAGTAAGATGGGAATAGAAGTTCAGGGCTGTAGAAGAGAGAACCTGAAGGCTCAGTAACGTCATATACCCCCATCCCAAAGCAACTTATTACATCCAACCCCCAAATTCTTATTGTTTCTTTTTAAAAAGCAGCAGTGAGAATGATTCCTTGAGTTCTGGGAAGATTGATTTTCCAGAATGTTGAAATTACTCAGAATCATTTCTTCTGACTCTTGTCTATAGATGAAGCCTTGTAGATGGGATTTAGAAGTATCATGGGAAAATGAATTTCATTTTGTAGTAAATTGTCAAATAAAATCATCTGCTTCTGAAGTATGCTGGGTTCTTGGGCCATTGGCAGAATTTTATGGGGCTAGAGAAAGGCTATTTTGGACTTACTGATATCTTTGGCCAAAGTGCTTCCTATTATGTGATAACTGATCTAGATAAATATTATTGGTGCTAGTAATATACAGACACACACACACACACACACACACACACGTCTCCTTCTTTTTCATGTGTGTGCATAGTTATGTAATAGATACTTCTCAAATTGTTTGTCCACTTGATTTCACTACCTTGAAAATGAAAGTTTTTCTTCATGAGAGTAATATTCAAAGCTTTAATTCTTTTTTCAGGAGTGGAAAATAAGAATTGTCCTATGCTCTCTACCCACTTTTGCTTCATTTAGCGAGAATTGTCCTATGCTCTCTACCCACTTTTGCTTCATTTAGCGACCTCCTTTACCACCGTTGCTACGCCCGGGGAGCGCCCCCGCCTGTCTTCTCTGGAACCCTGAAGCCATGCCCCCCTGAAGCCATCCCTGCAACTCCACATCCCCTCCAGTGGGGTGACAGTGGAGGGACCATTTTAAGAAGCCGATTCAATCCAGCCACCCTCTGGCTCAGTAATGAGTAAAGTGCCACCCCATGGGCTGCTCAGGATCTGACGTTAGCTTCTCTCTCCAGGCTACTCTCCAGCCACACCGCCACACGCACCTCTTTCCGCGCACACTGACCGCATTCATTTTGCAAACACTTCCACGCATTCTTTTGCTCCGCGCCTTTGCTGCTGCTGTTCTGCCTTCCTGGAATACGTTTCCTTTCTCTGCTCGACTGGTTAAGTTCTAGGAGCTTTGTGTGATGGAAAGAGACGAGGCTTTGAGTGTGGCCGAACTATTTACCTTGTTGCTTCGTGAATGTTCTGTGCCTCTGGCTCCTTCACCTGCAAAATGACTTAAAAATACCTACCTTCTCGGGTTCTTACGGTAATTAATAAGACAGTGTATGAGAAAGCACTTGGGACTTAGCAGTAAGTACTTCATTAGTAGTTTTTTTCATTATTCATAATGTTGCTATTATTCGTAATGTTAACATTAACATGTTTATTTTATTTTTTTAAATTTTTTTGCGGTACGCGGGCCTCTCACTGTTGTGGCCTCTCCCGTTGCGGAGCACAGGCTCTGGACGCGCAGGCTCAGCGGCTGTGGCTCACGGGCCCAGCCGCTCCGTGGCATGTGGGATCTTCCTGGCCCGGGGCACAAACCCGTATCCCCTGCATCGGCAGGCGGACTCTCAACCACTGCGCCACCAGGGAAGCCCTCTTAACTAATTTTTTATTTATTTCATACATTACATTTCCTCAGAAAATCAAGGCTCCTTCTGCTCAGATGACTCTTCCCTAGCCCTTTCTGTCTTCCAGAACAAGCTCCCTAATTCATAGGCTTGCAGAAGTCATTTAATGAATCCAGGGCCTTCCAGGGCTCACAAATACCTATAGGATGGGCACCAAGTCCCTTAACCTGGCATTTAGAATCCTCTAGCTATATAGTCCCAAGCTCCCGGATTAATTTTTTTTTACATACATTGATTGAGTGCCAGCTGTATACTGTGTGCTAGGGTGCTGCAGGAAATACTGTGACAAACATGACCATGGTTCCAAATAGCTCACAAGTTTCTAAGGGGAGATAAGGTAAATATGGTCCAAGGAAGAGGAAGAAGATTGTGTGATGTGTGTGGCGAGTGGTGATCAGACAGCCCACATGCACGTGTGGAAGATGCCTACTCAGCGTAACAGGTGTGTGGATAAAAGATGCAGTGACCCGGGTTGTTCTCTTGGGAGGTGAATACAGCAGAATGGATTGCAGTGGGTCCAGGCTGGAGGGAAGGAAATAACATATACTCGATGAAAGGACACGCAGGGGGGTGTGAGCCATGGGTGCCATTAGGGACCGTCACTGAGAATAAGGTGCCGACGACCACAGATGGAGGAACTGGTAGAGAATCTACAGGATTATCTAAGAGGAAGAGTGTGTTAAAGGTGCCAGTACAGTTTCCAGTCTGGCACAAAGGTGCTCCCAATATGAGAAGAAGGAAAATCAAGATGGGGTTTAGGAGAAGGACTTTAGACAACTTAACCTGGAGGACCCCTGTGGGATATTCCAAGGAAGACGCCCAGTGGTTGTATGGGGGAGAGTGTAGAAGTTTGTTGGAGTGGAGCTCCAGTGACAGATGGGGGTCTTTGGCTGGAAGGCACTGTTGCGCCATAGGTGGGAGTGAGGTTGCTCAAGGAGAGAGTGTAGAAAGGGAACCATTTTCTTCTCTTCTTCACCTCATGGACCTGTGTTCCAGAGCTCACCAGGAGCTGCCACCTCTGCTCTGTTTTTGCTATCCGCCCAACTTTGGCATTTTCTTTTTTACTTAGCTCAGTGTACCTGATGTCCGCTGAGTCTCCAGACATTTCTTTAGCATCAACCACGTACCAGGCACTTAGCTAGATGCTGCAGGTTACGGAAATGGGTCGTGCATCCTCCAGGGATTTGTCTCGAAGATCTTGTCCACGCCCCAGCCCCATTGACCTTTCCCTTTTCTGAGTCTTTGCAGTATATTCTGCTTGATGTCTGACATTTAGCACAGTGAGTCCTGGTATTTGTATTTATCTTGTTAGAACACCAGGGCATCTCCCCATCTAAACAGTGGTTTCCTTGAGAATGTCATACTCTAGTTTGAATTCCCTAAAGGCCTAACACAATGATTTGCGTACTAATCTTCTCTCCCCTCCCCCATCGCCAGCCAATTCTCGATCTCTATTGGCACCAATTCTTACATTTCAAGTTTCTAGTTTGATGACTCAAGAGTCTAGATGAAAATATGACTTGTTACGACTCACAAATTATAGAGACAATTTTAATAGGGTGATGCTTCTGCTCATGCTGTCATTCAAAAGATCTAAAGTGCTTTCTACATGCTAAATATATGAAGATGCTATAAACACTGCAGTGAAGAATGAAGTGATAATTAATACTTAAGTAATTAATCACCCAGCTCAGTCCATGGTGGGTAGTTTGGTGCAGTTGCCGATGTTAAAATAATTTTCCTTTTGTTATAGTGACAACACTTGAAGAGGAATCTGGATTATTTTAAAGATTTCCATGGATCTGGAGCCATGGAGTTATCAATTTCAGAGCTTGGAGGGTAGCATATACTCGTCCACCAAATGTTAAAATGATCCTTTTTAAGGACCCACTGTGAGTGACTGGTAGGATATCCAAGGTCCTGTTTTGAAAAGGGTCTCAGATAGAGTCTGATCAGTGGGAAAGTATGATGGACAGTGTCCAGTGCAGATGAAGGTTATAGTACATGCTTGCTTTCTTGGGGCATATCCTCATTCTACAGATGATGAAGCTCAGTGTTGAAAGACAGACATTTTCAATAAATGAACATTTATTGAGACCTACAGTGCACTAGACCATTTACCATATAACATAAGCTTCCCCAGCAGCTGCATGCCATATTCAGAAGAAGGAACCTACTTCAAAGATCCTCCGTACAATATCTGTGGTAGAAAGTGTGTAGACATCTCTCGATGTTTTCTCATACACTAGGAAGAAAATACACGTATCCATTTATTTTCAGTTTACCCACCCAGCAAAAAATTGAATGTTGATTTCTACATCTACCAATCTAAACGTCATTTCTCTTCGCACGTTTGGATTTTCACCAGTGTTGCATCTCCCCCAAGGAAGAACTTCACTCACATTTTCAAATAAGATTATCTCCGATCAAGATGGAAGTCCCAAACCTGGATGACCGCTGCTGAGCCTTTTGAATTTCAGAATAAGCAGAGGCTAATTCCTGAATTTGTTCATTTTTCTTTCTCAGCTACAGAGCATTTGGTAGACATTAAGTGCTCAGCTATCTCACACTTTGGCATCCCCCGAGTGTTTTTAGCCTGGAGATTAAATAGTCTGATACAGATGGTAGGAGAATTCTGGCTTTAAATTTAAATTTTAGATACTTTAATAGGCCTGGCCCAGGTATATAGCACTGTGATCAATGGGGCCTCTGAAATTGTGCATTGTGTTCATGAAATTTAGATGGGCCTGTTTGCTTGGATCTATGCTCAGTTATACCCAAGGGAAGGAACTCTGCAGAAGGCCTCAATTTGAGACCAGGCTCTGTCTCTTAGCTGCTGTGTAACTTTTGGAAAGTTATATTTTATTGTCTGTTTCTTTATCTAGAAAATAGGGACTATAATGAAGCCCGCCTTTTAGGGATAGCATGAAAATTAATTAAATATTTTGATAGAGGTCATGTACCATTCCCTCTTGTTTGTTCTGGTTATCTACTGATACGTAACAAGTAGCCCTCAGAACTCCATAAGTTAAGATGGTACCATGTTGTTATCTTCCATGATGCTGGGGGTTGGCTGGGCTTGACTGGGTGATTCTTCTCCCCTTGCTGTTACTGGGGTCATCTGGGGGCTGCGGCACATCCAAGATGGCGCCCGCACACGGCTGGCGGTTGGTGCTGTCAGCGGACCTTTTCCGGCTGCTGACCTGAGTTCTGCACGTGCCCGCTCCATGAGACGTGGCAGCTGGCTTCTGAGAGAGAGTGTGCCCAGTGCTCAAAGAGGGAGGAAACAAAACCAACCAGTCTCCTTGAGGTCTGGACTTGAAGTCCCTGAATGTCACTTTGCCATATTCTACTGACCGAAGCCCTCCCATGGCCAGCCCAGATACAAGGCAATGAGAAATAGCTCCACCTCTTAATGCAAGGAGTGAAATGTATGAATGAGGTGGGGAGGAACTGTTGGGGCCACCCTTGGATACTAGCTGTCACCTGATCACATTGAGAATAAAATGGAAAATCTTCGCCCTGGCTTACTAAGATGAGTGAGTCCTCATCGCCCACCACCTCCACCCTCTCTTCTTTCTCCTCCCTCCAGCCATACTGATCTCGCTCTCCGTCAGATATGCAAATCTTAGTCCCATGTTAGGGTCCCAGCATTTGCTGTTCCTTCTTCCTGGAATGTTCTTACTCTAGATTTTAGCCTGGCTCACCGACCTCATTCAGAAATTCACTCAGACACCACCTCTCAGAGCTCTTTCCTGACCATCTCATCAGAAAATGTCATGCACATCTCTCCTGTATCATATTATTTTAGTTTTCTTCGTATTCTTTTAGTTTCTTTAAAAAGAAACTGTGGGATGAGAACATATGAGGTAACTGAAAACTTTAGTTTCCTTCCCTTACCGGTCACGATCTGACATTCTGTTTCTTTTTGCTTACTGTCTTCTTCACTAGAAATAAGCTCCATGAAGGTAGGGATATTGTTTCATTTATGAAGTATTTCCCATGTGTAGAACTGTATCTAAACCTAGTAGATCTTGTTGTACGTGTGTGGACATAACGTATATACATGCACATGCAGGAATGAAACGAATGGACATGAAAGGGCTTTGTAACTTGGGCAGAATATTGTTACTATCATTGGTTAAAGACACAGTTCACTCTTTCATTGATTTATTCTTATTATTCATGAAGACATCCACCGAAGGCATGCTATCTGTAAATCTCTGTGCTAATGAGTAATTGTTTCAAGAATTACTATGGATTCGTACGTAGCATTTTGAATTATAATTTGTTTGTTAGATTGCATTATAAATGATAACAAAGTCTGGATTACAGTCTCACAGAGGGTTTTCACTTAATTATGCTCCACAGATGTTCCTTTTAAACCCCACATTTCAACCTTGCAATTACGTGCCAAAAAATTACACGGCAGCTTTGCAATTAAATGCCTTAGTATGGTTATAGCTTATAGATTATCCTGGGCTGGGGGAGATAAAACTGCCGTTTATTTGAATGTCTGAAGTGCCCCGTGTGTCTCTGTATCTTATGTTATCAGCACCACAACCCTGTGAAACAGAACTTATGACCCCCAGTTTACAGGTAAGAAAACAGAGGTTCCGAATGCCTTGATTTTCCAATTTCTCTAGTGCCTAGCTCAGTTCCTGGCACCGAGATGCTCAATAAATATTTGTTAAATACTGAACAAAATAAAAGTTAACTAAATTGTTTTTAAAAATATCACCCGGGGCTTCCCTGGTGGCGCAGTGGTTGAGAATCTGCCTGCCAATGCAGGGGACACGGGTTCGAGCCCTGGTCTGGGAAGATCCCACATGCCGCGGAGCAACTAGGCCCGTGAGCTGCAACTACAGAGCCTGTGCGTCTGGAGCCTGTGCTCTGACAAGAGAGGCCGCGATAGCGAGAGGCCCACACACCGCGATAAAGAGTGGCCCCCACTTGCTGCAACTAGAGAAAGCCCTCGCACAGAAACGAAGACCCAACACAGCCAAAAATAAAATAAAATAAATAAATAAGAAATGATAATGAAAATAAAGGAATTCCTTTTTTAAAAAAAAATCACCCTGCAGGTGATAGATCTGAATTTGAACAGACCTGAATTTGAGCCCAAGGTGACAAGCTCCAGAGCTAAAATTATTTCCACCAGTCGAGAGCAAGTCCTGGTGGTCTTAGTAGCATCAATGTCAAGTCTAAAAATTAGAGAAGATGAGAGGTCTTAGAGGTGAGAGTTACAGATCCATTTTGAATTGGATTTTGGATTGAGGCAGGAAATAAGATAATTATTTTAACTGACAGCATTTTATATTGGATGCTACAGTTGGTTTGATGTGGAACATCTGTTTAACATCATATACAAAATAAAGCTTTCCCTTTGATGTGTTTGGTTCTTGAGTCTCCTAGAAAATGCTGGTGATCTACACATCGTTTGAATATTAATGAAGCAAATTAGCTCCAAAAATGCCCTACTGTGTCTCAACTCCAGGAACCAACAGGACTCATTAGACTCCTGTTGGTTAGAAATGTTAAACTGGGTTTTCTTTATTTTCATTTTAATTAAATAAAGATGACAGGCTTTCTTGATTCCCAGTTGGCCAAACCTTCTAAAGTGTGGAATGAGAGAAAATGGTACCTTCTTCTAAACACCCGTTGTAGGGGTTGCGTTGGATTTTATTCTTTCTTAAAGGACCCCGGGACGCAATCAGTAAGTTTTAAGACAAAGAGGAGCCAAAGGTTTTAGCCCTTGGGAGAAAAGGTAGAGAGACAGAAAAAAGATACTCCCCATATGATTGCAGGTGAGTGGGATGGAGGTTACAGTTTGGGTGAGGTTGATTTGCTGAGTGTCACGATACAGTGTAAGCAGTAAGCATGATTTTAATTCTCCACCACCCAGCTGAGCCATACCAGAAGACCAAAGTGATTCAGGGATGCTTAATTTTTCCAGTTGGATGGATTGGTGAACAGCCATAGATACCCTGTGCAAGATCACAGCTGAGAACTTATCATCCAAGCTGCACAGAGCTAAGGAAGACATATACTTTGATTTCTGTCTTTTATTTCCAATGTCGCATAAAAGCATCCTAACCTTAAGTTGTACCATTTTTTGGTCAGTTTATAACCATATAAATACCTCGTGAGAGTGCAACTGGCAGTGGTGGGACCTGGAGCAGGACAGTTTTGAGATTTGCAGGAAAAGGAAAGGAACTTGCTTTCTCCTTGAATTTCCTACCTACACCACATCATCTTCTCTTCTGTTAACAATGAGAAGTAGAATACAGACTGCCAACAAACACATGAAAGAATGCTCAACATCATTAATCATTAGAGAAATGCAAATCAAAACTACAATGAGATATCATCTCACACCAGTCAGAATGGCCATCATCCAAAAATCTAGAAACAATAAATGCTGGAGAGGGTGTGGAGAAAAGGGAACCCTCCTACACTGCTGGTGGGAATGTGAATTGGTACAGCCACTATGGAGAACAGTATGGAGGTTCCTTAAAAAACTACAAATAGGACTACCATATGACCCAGCAACCCCACTACTGGGCATATACCCTGAGAAAACCATAATTCAAAAAGAGTCATGTACCAAAATGTTCATTGCAGCTCTATTTACAATAGCCTGGAGATGGAGACAACCTAAGTGTCCATCATCGGATGAATGGATAAAGGAGATGTGGCACATATATACAATGGAATATTACTCAGCCATAAAAAGAAACGAAATTGAGCTATTTGTAATGAGGTGGATGGACCTAGAGTGTGTCATACAGAGTGAAGTAAGTCAGAAAGACAAATACCATAGCTAACACATATATATGGAATCTAAAAAAAAAAAGTCGTGAAGAACCTAGGGGTAAGACAGGAATAAAGACACAGACCTACTAGAGAATGGACTTGAGGATATGGGGAGGGGGAAGGGTAAGCTGGGACAAAGCGAGAGAGTGGCGTGGACATATATACACTACCAAACATAAGGTAGATAGCTAGTGGGAAGCAGCCGCATAGCACAGGGAGATCAGCTCGGTGCTTTGTGATCACCTAGAGGGGTGGGATAGGGAGGGTGGGAGGGAGGGAGACACAAAGAGGGAGGAGATATGGGAACATATGTATATGTATAACTGATTCACTTTGTTATAAAGCAGAAACTAACACACCATTGTAAAGCAATTATACTCCAATAAAGATGTAAAAACAAACAAACAAAAAACAATGAGAAGCAGAGAGCTCTGAGCTAAATTGGAGTGCAAAAGACCAGTTGATACAGTCTCGTGCCTTCAAGGCAGAGTTGGCTGTTGAGAATAAATAGGAGGCAGCTGTACCACATCCTTGTAAGGAACCTTAGAAGCTGCTTTGTTCCAAACTTTATAGAATTTAACGATCCCTGAGACAGGCTCCCTTGGGGGCAAGGAAAAGGTCTAGAGGGAAACCAGGAAGCCACTTCCTCTCTCTCTCCCTGTAACCCTTCCCCTCTCCTTAAATCAGAGCAGCTGCACTGTAATTTACACATTGGGTGTCTGGGTAAGACACCATTTGAACAAAGCTAGTTAGTTACCCTTTAGGTCAATGTTTACCAATTTGGTGTTCCCAAAAATAAAGGTTCCAAAATGTGTCAATATTTAGCTTATTATCACAAAAAGTCAAAAAAAATTGGGAAAACTGCTCTTTTGTATATTGGTCACAGCATGCATTTATGTATTAAACCTTCTGGAAAATTCTGCAATAAATAATTCTGTTTCAGTTTTGTTGTAATTCCGTATTTTCCAGACTTCTTTGGGAAATGAGTATTTATCATTTTGAACGTTCAGCGGAGCGCGAGTCCACGTGCTCTCCTTTGGGACACCTTCCCTGCATTCCTGGAGTCATCTTGACTCTTAGCTGAAACCACTACTCTGTAGTTTAGAGGGAGTCCCAGGCCCTTGAGAAGATGTCTAAGAATACCTAGGGACCTGCATTCTTGTGGGTGTCTGCAGCTCCAAATTCTTCTCTTAGCTGTATTTTGATGTTGCTGTTTGTTTTCTTTTGTTCTACTTTGTCTTGTTTTTGATGCTTTCCAAATATCAGTGTTCTCTGGAAAACTTCCTACTTGTCAGCTCCGTCTTAAAATGTACCAGCTACACTTAATATGTGTTACTCTAAGCATAGAACAGAAGGAATCGGACTGTCGGATTTCATAGATTTTAAGATGCACATGTTTTTCACATTTCAAAATCTCTGAAAGTGGGATCCATCTTACAATTAAAATTGTTGAATTGGCAGCATTTTTTAGTGTTACATAAAATAATTAGTAATCTAAGATTTGATAAAATATGGCATTATTTATATTTATTCAATAAGTATGTGCTCTAAAAACCTGCAAACCTGAGTCTCATAGAACACACACACACACACACACACACACACACACACACAAACACAGAGTGCTCTCAGAAATCCACTAACAAATTAAAATGGAATGATAGATTTCAAATAGTTTGTGAGCCATTTCTTACACTCAGGTTCCACAGCAGTCCTTCTCTTTCCATTTTTTCTTTTTTTAAAAAAATTGAAATATATCTGACATATAACATTGTGTAATTTAAAGTGTACCGTGTGTTGATTTGGTACATTAATATATTGTGATATGATTGCCACTGTAGTGACAGCACCTGTATCACGTCATAGAATTATCGTTTCTTTCTTACGGTTGGAATAATTCAGATCTGGTCTCTTATCAAGTTTGATTATAATATAATATTTTTGTTTATATTCACAATACTGTGCATTAGGTCTCCGGGACTTTTTTACTACTTGTTGCAAGATTGTACCCTTAAATAATATCTCTTCTCTCCCCCTACCCTCCCAGCACCTGGTAACCACTGCTTTACTCTCTGTTTTTATGAGTTTGGTTTTTCAGATTCCACGTATAACTGATGTCATACAGTATTTGTGTTTCTCTGTGTGACTTACCTCACTCAGCATAATACCCTCATGGTCCATCCATGCTGTTGCAAATGGCAAGATTTCCTTCTTTCGCATGGCTGCATTAGTTTCACACACGTACACAGCACATCTTCTTTATCCATTCATCTGCTGATGAATGCTTAATTTTCCACATCTTGGCTATCGTGAATAATGCTGCAGTAAACATGGGGATGCATGGATCTCTTTGATATCCTGCTTTCATTTCCTTTAGGTACATACCTAGAAGTAGAATTGCTGAATCATAAGGTAAATCTATTTTTAATTTTTTTGAAGAACTTTCATATTTTTTTCCATAGTGGCTGGACCAGTTTCCCACCAACAGTGTAGAAGTGTACGTTTTTATTCACATCCTCGCCAACACTTGTTATCTCTCCTCTTCGATTCTATTTTCTCCTCTTTCCTCTCTTCTAGACCCATTCCCAGTCAGAACCAAAACCAAATTCTTTTCCCTTTCTCATGAAGAGAAATTTAGTCATCTCAAGCTTTTATAAACCCAGCTCAAGGTGACATCACCACTCCGGGGGGCTTGACTGTAAGTTTTTGGACTAAGCTTTCTTGTAGACTCCATTTAGGAGGGGAAGAAAGTACAGGGTAGGTGCTATTCTGTTTTTGTTGGTTTCACACACATCCCCTCCACTATATTCCAGGTGGGTAGTCCTATCACTTAAGTTTTATTTCCTCCAATGGTAGAGTTCCTCCCAAAGTACTCCCATAGCTTGCCATCTCCCAAAGCAAAGGGGTCCATTGGCAGACAGTTCTAACTGTCAGAGCCTTGTCTCATGCACTGACCCAACATTTTCCTCATTGCAGACTCTGTCCACCTATCTTGAAATTACACACACACACACACACACACACACACACACACACACACACATATATATCTAATAATCTCTTTTCCAGATGACAGTTGTTGAAGCATTTAAAGACAAGTGTCACATTACCTATAAATCTTCTATTCCACATGTCATCATTTCTTTCTGTGGTTTCTTGAATGTCAAGACTCCCAGGTTCTTTATCATCAAGATCTATATTCTAGTTTGTCAGGCTTAAACTGAGGGTATAAAAGCCAGGTCTCACTAATTTACTTCCTCTGTAGCTTAGCAGCGCAGATGACCTTATTTCCTTCATAATATTTATAAGCTCAGATTATTTTATTTCCTTGTTTATTGTCTTTAACCTTCATTAGAATGTAATATCTGTAAGGGCGTGCCTCTTTTCTTTTTGTTTGCCTTTTTATCATAGGTCATGACAGATAGTAGATGCTCAGTGAATGTGTTGAGTGAATAAATGAATGACTGAGCTATCCTTTCTCCAGCATTCCTCACAGGTGGCTCTTAGCCATTCATATATTTCATCCACACGTTCTCTAGGTGTCCTCGAAAGCTGTTCATCAGAGACCTAAACAAAAATGTTTTAAAGACTCCTCACTCAGTTTGAGTTTCACTTTTCTCATATCTATATCTTTTGATATATGATAGGTTGATAATATAGATGTAAAAATTGATAGATCAATATCTATTCATATCTACTCTCTCCAGTCATTCTCGCCCTGACGTAAAACGCAGAAGCAAAATAGCCACCAGGGCTTCCCTGGTGGCGCAGTGGCTGAGAGTCCGCCTGCCAATGCAGGGGACACGGGTTCGTGCCCCGGTCCGGGAAGATCCCACATGCCGCGGAGCGGCTGGGCCCGTGAGCCATGGCCGCTGAGCCTGTGCTCCGCAACGGGAGAGGCCGCGACAGTGAGAGGCCCGCGTGCCGCAAAAAAAGAAAGAAAGAAAGAAAGAAATTGAGCGAAGCCCTTTCTTTCCGTCACCTGTGAATCTTAACCATCCATGCTGTGGTCTGTGGGAGGACCTAAAAGGTACTCAAACCTGATTACAGATGCTGTGTCCAGTGAGAATTGTGCCTCGCTATTTGACGTGTGTTTTTGAATACACCCTGAATTCTCTTTTAATTTGCGCTTTTCCCCTTCTTGTGTGAGTTCGGCATCATTACAGGTTCTTGAGAGCAGGGCCCTTCTTTGTCCTCTTCACCACTGCGTTCAAGCTGTGATGTTTGCTTTAGCAATTGATGTTGAAAATCTAGGAGAACTTGTGTGACCCTGAGCAGCGTCCTTGACTTGAAACCGTCAAGAGTACCCTATTCAGAGGAAGTTGCTTTGACTTTACCTGCACGCCAAGAGGGGCTCTGTAGGGTAAAACGTGTCCTTCCTGGAAAGGAAATTTTATTTTATTTTATTTTTTTTAACATTCTTGGATCTGACGTTTTATTTTTCATCTGTAAGATGGAAAGCTAGAGCAACTGACCTCAAGGGTTCCCACTGGCTTTGTGATTCTATGACTCTGTTCTGTGGTAAGGGCTGAGTGGAATAAAGCATGTGAAAGTTTAACAAAGAGTTATTCAAAACTAAGTATTATAATTAAAGCCGTCTTCCTTGATGTTCCGTGGAATTTATATCATAGTGATTCTTTTTTACTTTGTATTTCACCAAAATACACAAAGATGTACGAGCGTGGTTTTCAGTGAGAAAAATGGAAATAATAAAAGTAATAAAAGACCTCCTATTTGACCAGAGAAAGGGTAAAGAATATTAACTTTACATAAGAGAGGCAGGTAGTGAACTCTGTTGTCTAGACCCTGGAGAACCCCCGCTCTGGGTTATCTATTTCTGTGGGAGCTATTGACGGTGCTCTAAATTATAGTTGACTGATAGCAATGCAAAATAATTGTCTATAGAGAAAAAAAAAATTCTGCCCTGTCCAAAAACTGTCTTTCCCCCTGTGGCAAGAGGAAGGTCTTTTTCTGTTTGCGCCCTCATTTCTGTGTTCCTGATCTGTAACTGTGTGTGTTCTCTGGATTCTGTTTTGAGGTGGGTAAAAAACATCTCGTTCCCCCATAGATTATGTGTTAAATATTTAACATGTGTTGATTTTTGTATTTGCTTGAGAATCATGGTTTTACCCTACGTGTAAAATTACTTTTTCAGAGTTCCCTGGAATGTCGCAGTGGATTAAACACCAGTAGCCTTTGGTGTAACACACATTTGCATTAATTTTTCCCCCTTCCCTGTTACGCTTCCTCTTGCACCTCACTCCTGGTTCCTTAATATCACACTCACAAGTAAATTACCCTTATGCACACTTTCATCTTGGTTTCTGCTTTGAGCAGGAAAGAGTGGGGTGGGGAGGGGGCTAAAACATTGGAAAATGGAAGTTATATTGTGAAAGGTAGTTCTTATTTGGGTAAATTGGTAAAAAAAATTGGAGTCTTGAAACTAACACTGTAAGCCATATACTGAGGGGGGCAGAGCAGCAAGGTACAAGGAGCCTGGGTCTCAGACAATCACGGAACCGTTGTATTAGCCCTAGACTGTGTATGTTTACAGGAAAGAAAAGCAAACAGCTTGGTCTTGCTGTGTAGGCCACCACCATTTTGACCAAGCTGCATCCTTACTGATGTATTACCTCTTGCCCTGAATCAGTTCTTGATACCAAAAGTTGTATGCATTTAATGAAAGAGGCAGAGCTGACATGAGGAAACCATCCATGAACGATTAAGTGCTGGGTACCAAGGCTTGATTAACTGAAATGGTGCAGAGCTCCCCAGTGGGCTAGAATTCTACAAGAAAGTGTTGTGGTTAAGATATGACTTGTGTGGATTCAAGAGGTGTAGTTAGGATTTAAAATGGCAAAAGGGGTAGGGCAGGAGGTTCAAGGCAGAGAGCAGTCCAAGGAATAACATGAAGGTGGCAAAGATTACAAAGTGGGCTGTGGGAGGTGAGAGTGAAAAGACAGCTCTACATGGAGCAGCAGGGCTTGGGGGAGGGTGTAACTGGTTCTCAGAGCACCCCTTCTCCCCCTGCCCAGCACCAGCTTCAGGGAGCCCTGAGTAGCCTTTGATTTTAAGGACCCCGTGGCATTTCCATTAATGCCTCTGAATCCGCTTTACCCCTTGCCTCTGTCAACTGCAAATGGAGTTTTTAGGTGGGTTCATTGAGATGAAATAAGAAAAGGACCTGGCAGGATGTCTGTTAACTACCCCCTTTTCCTCCTTTCTCTCACAACATCCATCTCCACACAAAGTTCAGTCCTCCACAGTTTGTACCACAGTTTCAACATCTGATTTCTCATGGAGATAATTAAACCATTTAGCTTGTCCGTAGAAACCAACTGGCGTAGTAAGTCTTCTCTTCCTGTGCTTTAAACAAAATAATGATACTTTCATCCCGAACACTCATTACAATAGCAGCTCCTAAACCTGGTGTTAACTGTGTCTCTTGTTACACGGTTACAGATCATACTGGCTCTGGATCACACCATGTAATTATTTTTATTCATTAACAGGCAACACTTAAAAAACATTGGATTCCCACCTTGTCATAATGGGAGGGGGCTCTTTGATACCGTCAAGGGCACATCATCAATAAGAGTCATGATAGACGGGCCAGGTTCTTAAACATCATGGACGTTTATATTCTCTAACATAAAAAAGTTTATATGCTTTTGAGGAAATTTATTGCAAGGAGTTCAGAAAAGAAGAGGTATATCCCTATAGCTCAAGTCTTTAAAAGAGAGATTCACTATGGACTAAATGTAGAAAGATCCAGCTAGGTGATTTAAGGGAGGGAATGAACACCATGTTCTTCAGACATCACATTACAAATGAACGTGTGTGTGTGTGTGTGTGTGTGTGTGTGTGTGTGTGTGTGAGCTATTATATAATCACTTCTGTAGAATCAGGTAACCTAGAGGGGGGTTTCTCCAGGGTCTAGACAATGTGGGGTCTGCCTTTCCAGAAGAACACCCATTCCCCCTGGAGAACTCTAAAGGATTGCTCAGGACCGCCATCCCCTCTGGTCAAGGGTGACCCCGCAACTCTAGAGTGCACATGAGTGAGTCACTTCCTGCAGGGGTCCCACACCACTGTGTCAGGGAGTCCTGGGAAGCTACAGGGACATGGTATGAGCTTCATGGAGTGAGAAAGGTCACCTTTCCTCAAACCAGTCCCCAGCTCACATGCACCTGTCTGCCTCAGCTATGGCTAAAATAAAAGGTGGGGCTGAGAGGATTTGCATGGGTGAACTTTCTGCGAGTGCTGTCAGGCCTCCAAATAACCCAATAGATAGCTGGGAAAACTGAGGCTCAGAGGGGGTGAACTCCGTCTCCCTAGGACACACAGCTCGTTTAGTAGGAGATTCAGTTTTCAAATTCACGGTCTCTCTAGACTCCATTCCCAACTCTTACATTCTACTTGGTCAGTTGCTTTTATTACAGACTGGATTTAAACTTGAGCCATTAAGTAGGGGAGAATTGAGATGCCAAACCCTGATGATTGCCAGAGGAGAGGAGCTGGATATATCTGAAACCAAGAATAAAAAATCACCGGTGGAAAACCTGTTATAATATCAATGGCTCCCCCAGGGCAAGACATTATCATTTGTTTGTTTATTGCTTTAGCATCACTCGATCTCATAACCCTGCAAGCATCTTCCCCTCCACTCCCGCCACCTGTCCGCAACCCACACACTCTTGACCTTTACTAAAATAGCTTTGGAATGTTTTCTCCACTTTTCTTTAAAGCCAGAATGTATGGTAGAAGCGAGTATGGAGTCTTTGGGAAAGGGGACATTTTTTGCCTTACACAAAATCGCTCTGGAAACTTAGTAAAGTCTTGGTGAAAGGGAAACATGTAAGCAACTTGGTCCCCACTGTCACTGGGATACAAATTGTCATCCCCAGTTTGTGCGCAGTTGAGCTGGGTTGACGGGGTGGGTGCTTGGAGGACCACTGGACACTTAATCATACCTCCCCGGGGACTTATAGGCTAGGCCAGGGGACACGTGTATGCCTGGTTACTTATTTCTGTGCTGTACCTTTGAGGCAGATTATATATACATATGTTCCTGTGACCTCTGTTCTCTGGTTATATTTCTGTGTCTAAAAATCCTTCTCATGCCCCAGTGGAAAAGTCTTATGTGGCTGTCCTCAGCCGGTTGCTCTGACAATGAGAAATCCAGCAGCATTGGTGAGTGCCTCTCACTCCTGCCTTGGTTTACGTACATATCAACTTCAGAATTGTCTGAAAGAAGGAAAGCGCCACTCTGGAGTGCTGTGGCAGGAAGAGCTTACAGAATTTCGTGTTGTTCTCTGTGTTCTTCTCACCTCTTATACGGACTCTGTGACCTCGGGCAGGTTGCTGAGACTAGAAACTCCACTGATTACAAATGTTCAAAAGAGTGGATAACCCGCATCCCACTCCAGGGGCTTCTGGGAGGGCAGAGTGAGGCCTTGGAAGGTGCCTTGTAAACTGTTAAGTGCCTTGTAAACTATTAAGTGCCCTGCTACCTGAGATTCAGCAAATGCTAATATTTTTCTCGCTGACCTTCAATAAAAGAAAAGCTGAGGCTGTGGATTTCTGTTCTAACTCAGCCAAGACCGTAACATGGGGGAACGGGCTGATGTCCTCCAGGTGTGTGCTCATGGTATCCATGGCTAAACCTAGGGGGGAGGAGAGGAATGGTGTCTTTTTGCTTGTCTTTGGGAAATAGCACCTGCATGTAAAGTCGGTTGTTCATTTGCTGTGTGCCAGGTTCTACGCTAAGTGTTTTCCATACATTCCTCGTGTATCTTGTCTATCGGCATGAGCAAAGGGGGAGGGGATGGAACGAGGAACAATCATAAGGCAGACCGCCGTGAAAGGGGGTGACAGCACTCATGTATTCAGCTAACACTTGTGCAGTCCCTGCTGTGTGCCGGACACGGTGATGCTCAGCTTGCATCTTGATGTCTGTTGTCAAGACCGAGGTATGACCACATATGGCCACGCGGAGAGAGGCGGCTGTGAGGATAAATGGTAGTTAAATCCTGGAACAAGCATGTGCTCCTACCCTAGGCTGGGGGCCTGGCCTTCGCTTTGCAAGTCAAAACCCAGGCCAAAGGCTTGGAGCTGCTTAAAGATCGATCCTCAGAGGTCACTAAAAGCTGCTAAGTGAACGTTTGCCCTCTCCATCTGTCACTCTGTTCACAGCCCCCTGTGCCCCTTTTAGTCACAGCAGGCTCCCACATGGGGGCGGCGTGTGGTGTGGGAGCAGACAGGACCCACCTCTGCCAGCTCTTTGTGAAGCGTGATTCTCTGAAAGCTCACGAGGAACCTGGAGCTGCTGGCTTGGGCTCAAGGCCCCAGCAGCGGGAGCTCCAGGATGCCATGTGGTCTCCAGTAATTAGAGCCGCCAAAGCCATTACCAAGGAGAGCCAGCGCACTTACGCAATTAGTGATGGTTCGGCTAGTGTCCACCATTGCCAGATGGCCTCTGCAAGTCCCCCGCATTCTCAGACAAATTACACTTGGAGGCAGAAATGATGTCCTTTAAAGGCACGGACAGAGTAAACCTTCTAGACACGCAGTGGGAAGAAAAGATAATCACCCTAATCAGAGACGTAAGCCCTCTTTATTGAACGTCAATTATGTGGCAGGCTTGGGGCTAGACATTCCGTATGTTATCATTTCAATCCTCACATCATCCCTATGGAGTAGCTGCTAAGAGTATCCTTGTTTTACTTGCAAGAAAACCGAGGCTTTGAGAGGATGTCCAGAGTCATCCAACAAGAATATTTAAAGCTGGGATTCAAACTCAGTTCTGTCTGGCTGCAAAAAGCGCATTCTGGAATCACGTAGACCATTTTGTGCTAACTTGATAGGAAGGTCTCCTTTAAATATGTCACTTCCCCAGCCTGGATCATGCCCCTCTTTTTATACACTCTTATGGCACATAACGAAACCTCTTATTTATAGCCACAACTGTCATATGCTTAAGGCCTATGTCCCCCATTATATTCAGTTCAGTAAAGGCAGGATTTCGTTGTTTTCTTCATCACTTTATCCACAACTCCCTGCACTGTGCCTGGTATATAAAAGGTGGTCCACAACTACTTGTTGAGTGAACTGATGAAAGCAAACAGGCAAGATAAAGAGAGTGAAAGCAAGAAGACACAACTCATGAGAATATGGAAAGATAATTGGGTTTCATATTTACAAATATGGAAAGATAATTGGGTTCCTTATGAGCTTGGAGAGGAGCTTTCAGAGAATCATGTTGCTGGTTGCTGGTAAACCAGTTCTCTGGGGAAGAAATCACTCTGATTTGTAGCATTTGCCAGGATCCATGGTGTAAATACTCCCACCGTGACCAGTTTCAGGCTACCAACATGATATCTTTGAATGCAGAGCTGGGAAGAGATGCACAGAATTGGCTCTTGTCAGGTCCAACAGGACGTTCAAATTTGTTGGAGTCCAGAGAAAGTCAGTCTCCTGTCAGATTTCCATGCTCGCCACCTGTAGAATGAAGAGTCTGGACTCGTAGTTTCCACATTCTCTCTATCAGCTATGACACTCTCTGAGCCCACATAGGATGCCTTTCATTATCTTGTTCTCCCACTCGGTTGGGGTGAGGGGAGTGAGGGGACAGGAAGATGGAGGACCGAACCTCCAGAAGGCAGAGGGAGAGCTCAGATCAGTGAGCTGTTACAGCACATTGCTTGCTTTTCTCAGAAGTGTCTCCCAGTGCTTTCAAAATAAGTCACTTTTTACATCCAGACGAAGGAATCAACCTGTTTGCTTCCCAAGGAAAATACAACTACATGTCACCAATTTCAGAAGTCAAGCATCAGTGGATTTGTGGAAAGCTAGTCCTTAGCATTAGGAAACAGCTTAAGATAAAGCATCCTGTTACCAAGTGTTGGATAGGTGTCGTGAGACTTACACGTTCTGTATTTGAGAAAGACAAATGGATACAGTGAGAGCATGATGATATCTCTATTTTACGCCCTCTGCTTACTTAACCATCCCTTGCCCTCTTTCACCGTTTACCTTACAGTACCCAGGCTTTTCATCCTAAGGTGAACTTAAGATGTTGCAGAAGAGTCCAGGGAGAATAGGAAACTGTTATCGTGCCTGTAATCTGTGAGAGCTGTAATTTTGCCTTTGCAATATTTTGAATGGTGGGTGGCCACTTGGCCTTAACATCTCAGTGTCACAGGACTACTAAGTCACTAGTTCGAGCGTTCATGCTGTAGAAAATTGAAAACCATAGTTTCTAGACACAGAACGTTCTTTCAAGTGAAGTGTCTCTAATTTGGACAGTTCTGCATAGAAAGTCTGTTTCAAGAGGTTTAGAGGGCTAGAGACAGAGGATGAGCTGTAAATGTTTGCCCTCTTCTGGGACTCGCTGGAAAGTGGATCATTCAGAATGCTGGCAGTCACCCACTCGGTCACGCTGATTAGATCTTTGGCCTTGAAGTTTCTCTCCACCCCTTAGTCAATATGTGTAATGCATTCATTTCAGATTCAGATGTAAAAAGCATTTGTTGAACCTCCTGTATTTGTCAGGCATGTTGGAGGGGTGGGAAAGGGGGTAAATGAAGAAAACCAACTTCGTTTGCCCCAGGAGTTCTCAGTATCGTACCAGAGGACAGAGGTATGAAGGAATACCTCAAGCAGGAATGTGATTTGAATAGAAACAAATGCATAGGAGAAACACAGGTCTTTGGACCTGTGTGGGAGAGAAGGCTCTGGAGTCAGATCAAATTTCTTTACTAGCTTTACTAGCTTTACTAGCTTTATTTCTTGACCTTGAAGAAGTTACTTAGCCCTGTAAGCTTCAGGTTTCCTATATACAAAAGGGATAATAATCGTCATGTCTATCTCTCAAGTCATTTTGAGGACTAGATGAGCTGATGCATCTGAAGCCCTCAACACAGTCTGTGACATATAGTGAGCACTGAATAAATATCAACTATTATTAGTTATTTTCCTTGGGAGTAACGTTTGGAGTGAGATAAATGGGAGTGATCATGGGTGGGAGTGGGGATGGGGAAGGGTGTTGTAGGCTGAGTGACCAAGACATGAAGAGGTGAGAGCCCACCATGTATTTGGGTAACGTTTAATAGACCAAACTCATCTGACAGATATTGAAAAATGGGAAGGGATGGAGTTGAAAACAGAAGACTGGGTCAAGCTTGGAAAGGACTGACAGACCTAGTAAAGAAAGTAACCTTAACCTGAAGGCAAAGGGACGCACTGGCATTTTTAAGGCAGTGGTTACATCTGCTCAGGTGCTGCAGTGAATTGGAGAGGGGAGGAGTTTCGAGGCAGGGAGACCTATTCAGGGGCTTTTGTCTGGAGATACATATTAGGAAACCATTGGTGTTGGACAGTAGTTGACACCATGGGGGTGGGGAAGGACCCCCACAAATAAATGTAAAATGAAGAGAGTCAGTGACAAAGGCTTAGGAAATCTCACATTTCAGAAATGCCAGAGAAATAGGTACTGACACTAATGAAAGAGATAGCAGGGAAGATCTAGGAGCAGAAGGAGAGATCAGACTTCATGAAGACAAGGAAAAAGGACATTTCTGGGAGGATGGAACATCAGATACCACTGAGATGCCAAGTAGGCTGAGACTTGAAAAGAGGCCAAGAATTGAAGCAATTAATGGTTCATTGTTGGTCTAATTAGAGCAGTTTGAGTGGAGTCCTGGATTACAGGTGAAAAACAAAGGGGGAGTGAGGAAATGGAGTAGTGTGTGTGTACAACTCTTCAAGGAATTGGGAAGTAAGGGATAACGAGACAAAGGTAATAATGTAAGGTTTGGGGCAGCATAAATTGGACGATAAATAACTTAAAAAGATTGGGATACTCCAATATTTTGAAAGGGGTTTGGTCAAGAAAGAGGAATTGAAAAGAGAGGAGAGATGCCTTCAGACCTTAGAGAAGAGCAGATCGGAAACTGCAAGTGGAGAAATTGTTCATTGGTTGGAGAGGAGACCCTCTTCCCTGGGTTAGCAAGGAGTAAGATAAGAATGCATAGGAGGATAACTAAAATTGAAGGTGGTGGCACCCTGGCCTGAACTTTCTCTGTGGAATAGATTAGGTTGTCTTGTGAGTGGAAGGAGGTAGAGGTGGAGACTGGATACTTGACTAGATTACTAAACTTCGGAGCATCCCGTGTGGACAGTGAGAATGCGAATAAAGGTCGAAGAGAAGACTTGAAAGCATTAATTACTCAGAGCAGAAGACTTTACGCAGCAAAGAGGGCATCATTGTGATTTTTTCCAGCACTTTGTGGGCATCCTGGGAGCATTTGCAGAGAAAATACGTATGTAGGATGGATTCAGGTTGAGGATTGGCGAGAAGCACGCAGCAGAGTCTAAAGGAATGGAAGATCGCCAAAGGATTATTATTGCCGTGGCTATTAGGGGGGACCAGACTGGCGAGGGAGGAAGGAAGGCGAGGAGGGGCTGAGAGGCTGGTATACTAGCACAGTGGGGAATAGAGAGATGTGAGAATGTTTCCTTTGACATCTTCCCATCATTCCCTGACGATACCACCATACCATCTGTGTGTATATTTCCATCAGCAGTGGGCTTAAGTTTAACAGAGCAAAGTAATCAATGCTGAAACACAACACTCCAGAACATTCTATGGCAGTGGAAGGGACGGTGTTTATTCATTGGATAGCTTCCGTGGTGGCCATTAGAGCCTTTTAGAGTGACGTAGTATCTCTATCAGAATGGAACAATCCCTGCATCCAGTAATCTTACAGTTTGATTTCTAGCAACTCTGGAGGGGTCATATCTTTATTTTCCTCTTTAATTCTTCCCCATTCTAGAAAAATATCCACAGGTTCGTGAAAGCAGAATGTTGCAGTGAGATGTCTTAACGGTCCAAGGAGGAATTTACCAAAGTAACTTGGCAGGTTCCGTGGACACTAATTTCCTTATCTCACAAATGATCTCAGAAATTCCTCCAGTGGTAAGTTCCAACACGAGATTAGGCGTTTCCCCCTTGCACTTCAAACCTGGATATGCCTGGGTGAAGTTATATCGTTATGCCTTGGTGTGAATGAGTTCATCCTATGACTTGCGGGAAGCTGACGGTTATAGAGTTTCAATTCTTTGACTGACTTGTTAAAGAATTATAATTGTATTTGTCAGGACAACTTGAGAATAAACTTACTAAGGAAATACTCAGGTGCTGCTGAACTTGCCTTTTTGGCAAGAGGGAAAGGAGAAGTACTATAAATAGGCTGTCTAGGAGGTGAAACAGCCGTACTGAAGTTTAAATCTATACATGCTTTGTTTTTCTCTTTAATATTCACCGTTTAATTACAATGTTTTGTGCGATCTCCACAAGGCTGACATACACAGACTTTTAAAAACATGTTTGTTATTGGAAGATGTATTTGTTCTTAGAAACTGTGACATACAATTATTTTGGAAAGTTAAATTTGCTCTCTTAGGCTATAAATGATCTCAGAGCCTTGTGGCTAGTAACCCACTACTCTGAGAATAAACAACAAACTCTTGATTGATCTACTACTGAATATTATGGGTTATGTTTTGCTCTAAGGTGGCATTTTATCTGTCACTAATCTTGATAGCCATTATGACAGGTGTGAGGTGATACCTCATTGTGGTTTTGATTTGCATTTCTCTAACAATTAGCAATGTTGGGCATCTTTTCATGTACCTGTTGACCATCTGTATGTCTTCTTTGGAGAAATGTCTCTTTAGGTCTTCCGCCCATTTTGATTGTGTTGTTTGTTTTTTCAATATTGAGTTGTATGAGCTGTTTATATATTTTGGATATTAACCCCTTGTCTGTCACATTTGTTTGAAAATATTTTCTCACATTCTGCAGGGTGTCTTTTCATTTTGTTAATGGAATCCTTTGCTGTACAAACGCTTTTAAGTTTGATTAGGTCCCATTGGTTTATTTGTGCTTTTGGTTCTTTTGCCTTGGGAGACTGATCTAAGAAAAGATTTCTACAGTTTATGCCCAAGAATATTTTTCCTATGTTCTCTCCTGGTGTCATGTCTTATACTTAGGACTTTAAACCATCTTGAGTTTATTTTTGTATAGGGTATGAGGGTGTGTTCTAATTTCATTGATTTACATGTAGCAGTCCACCTTTCCCAACACCACTTATGGAAGAGGCTATCTTTTCTCCATTGTCTGTTCTTGCCTCCTTTGTCATGGATTAATTGACTGTAGGTGTTACCCATTGACTTTTAAGTGGCAAAGCTGGGGTTTAAATTCTGACTGTTGTGACATAAATTTGTGCTATCAGTCATGAATTTTATTTCTATTTTCAGTTTTGGAATTTTTATTTTATTATTTTTAATTGCAGTATAATTGACCCACAATACTGTGTTGGTTCCAGGTGCACACCATAATGGTTTGAGATTTCTATACATTACAAAATGATCGCTACCGCAAGTCTCCTTACCATCTATCACCACACAAGGGCTGTGTTCCCCATGCTGGACATTTCATCCCTGTGACTCATTTATTTTGTAACTGGAAGTTTGTACTTAATTTCTCTCACCTATTTCACTCACACCCCACCTCCTTCCCTCTGGCAACTACCTGTTTGTTCACTGTATCTGTGAGTCTCTTTTTTGTTTTATTTTGTTTGTTTTTATTTCTTAGATTCTACATATAGGTAAACTCCTATGGTGTTTGTCTGTTTGTCTTTCTCTTGCTGACTTACTTTACTCTGCATATTACTCTCTAGGTCCGTCTCTGTGTGTGTGTGTGTGTGTGTGTGTGTGTGTGTCATCTTCTTTATCCATTGATTTATTGATGGACACTTAGGTTCTTCAGTTTCTTTCATAACTTGGCTATTGTGAGTAGTGCTGCAGTGAACATAGGGGTATGTGTATCTTTTCAAATTAGCATTTTTGTTTTCTTCGAAAAAATACCCAGAAATGAGATTGCTGGATTTTATGATAGTTCTATTTTTGATTTTGGGGGAAACCTCTATACTGTTTTCCATAGTGGCTGTACCAATTTATAGTCACCCCCAACAGTGTACAAGTGTTTGTTTTTCTCCATATCCTTGCCAACACTTGTCATTTGCCGTCGTTTTGATAATAGCCGTTCCGACAGATGTGAGGTGATATCTTACTGTGGTTTTGCTTTGCATTTCCCTGATGATTAGCAATGTTGAGCATCTTGTCATACATCTGTTGAACCTCTGTATGTCTTCTTTGGTAAAAATATCCATTTTTTAAAATCAGGTTGTTCACTTTTTTTTTTTTTTTTTTTGCGGTACGCGGGCCTCTCACCGCCGTGGCCTCTCCCGTTGCGGAGCACAGGCTCCGGACGCGCAGGCACAGCGGCCATGGCTTACGGGCCCAGCCACTCCGCGGCACGTGGGGTACTCCTGGACTGGGGCACAAACCCGCGTCCCCTGTATCAGCAGGCGGACTCTCAACCAGTGCGCCACCAGGGAAGCCCTGTTCCCTTTTTTTGATGTTGAGTTGTATGAGTTCTTTGCATATTTTGGATATTAACCCATTGTCAGATATACCATTTGCAAGTATCTTCTCCTATTCAGTAGGTGACCTTTTCATTTTGTTGATAGTCTCTTCCTTGTGCAAAAGATTTTTAGTTTGATATAGTCTCATTTATTTTTGCTTTTGTTTCTCTTACCTAATGAGATATATGCAAAAAAATATTCCTGAGGCCGATGTCAAAGACCATACTACCTATGGTTTCTTTTAGGAGTTTTGTGGTTTCAGGTTTACATTTGAGTGTTTAATCCACTTTGAGTTTATTAATATTTTTGTATATGGTGTGAGAAAGTAGTCCAGTTTGTTATATTTGCATGTAGCTGTCCAGTTTTCCCAACACTGTTTATTGAAGAGGCTGTGTTTTCCCCACTCTACATTCTTACCTCCTTTTGTCATAGATTAACTGTACAATAAGTAAATGTGTGTTCATTTCTGGGTTCTGTATTCTGTTCCATTGATATATGTGTCTGTTTTTGTGCAAATACTGTACTGTTTTGATTACTGTAGCTTTGAATATAGTTTGAAATCAGGAAACACTATTCCTCCAGCTTTGTTCTTCTTTCTCAAGATCGTTTTGCTATCTGGGGTCTTTTGTGTTGCCACACAAATTTTAGAATTATTTTTTCTAGTTCTCTGAAAAATGCCTTTGGTATTTTGATAGGGATTGCATTGAATCTATAGATTGCTGTGGGTACTATGGTCATTTTAACAATATTATTTTTTTCCAACCCATGAGCATGGCATGTCTTTCCATTTGTTTGTGTCGTCTTCAGCTTCTTTCATCAGTGTTTTATAGTTTTTCAAATATAAGTCTTTTAACTCCTTGGTTAGATTTCTTCCTAGGTATTTTATTCTTTTCAGTGCCACTGTAAATGGGATTGTTTTCTTAATTTCTCTTTCTGACAGTTTGTTGTTAATGTATTGAAATGCAACAGATCTGTGGATTAATTTTTTATCCTTCAACTTTCCTGAATTCATTTATTAATTCTAATAGATTTTTGGTGGTGTCTTTAGGATTTTCTATGCATAGTATCATGTCATCTGCAAACAATGGCAGTTTTACTTCTTCCTTTCTATTTTGAATCCGTATCATTTCTTTTTTCTTGTCTGATTGCAATGACTAGGAACTTCCAATACTATGTTGAATAAAGGTGATGAGCGTGGGCATCCTTGTCTTCTTCCTGATCTTAGAGGAAATGCTGTCAGCTTTTTGCCATTGAATATGATGTTAGCTATGGGTCTGTCATATACGGCTTTCATTACATTGATGTATGTTCCTTCAGTAACCACTCTGTTGAGAGTTTTTATCATAAGTAGATGTTGAATTTTGTCAAATGCTTTTCCTGCATTTATTAATATGATCATATTATTTTATTCTTTAATTTATTCGTGTTTTGCATCACATTTATTGCTTTGCAAATATTGAACCATCCTTGCATCCCTGGGATAGATTCCACTTAAACATGGTGTATGATCCTTTCAATATATTGTTGAGTTCAGTTTGATAATATTTCATTGAGAATTTTTGCATCTATCTTCAAACCAGACATTCTTGGGGCTCTTCGTCCCAGTGCAGGACCCCTAGGCTGGGGAGCCTGATGTGAGACTCAGACCCCTCACTTCTTGGGGAAAACATCTGCAATTGTGATTATCTTCTAATTTGTGGGTTGCCTACCCTGAGGCATGCGTCTTATCTATTATGCTACTCCTACCTGTCTCATTGTGGTTCCTTCTTTATAGCTTTAGTTGTGGAAAATTTTCTGTTAGTCTTCAGGTTGTTCTTATCGATAGTTGCTCTGTAAATAGTTGTGATTTTGTTGTACCTGTGGGAGGAGGTGAGGTCAGGGTCTTCTTACTCTGCCATTTTGGCTACTCCATTTTTTCCCATTTTTTTAACAGTAGCAGACTGGGGATTCAAGTTCAAATTTCCCAGAATTCCTATTAAAAACTTGATAATTGGTTAAGTTTTTAAAACCCTGAAGTTAGTTCTCCATCTTCCCCAAATCTGCACCTCATTTTGGTGGCGCTGAGCTGATCTCAGTACTGAGTTTAATGATTTAGGAAGTTTCCCGAGGCATCTTTTCCCCTCTGATTCAAATCCCATTGCTCTGTGGCCTCCATCAAAGAGGTGCCGAGATGCAAACAATCACTGTGAAGTATGTATTTTAATAGGTATTTCAACTGCACAGAAGTGTGCAAAATTCTGAGAAAACAGAATCCCACCATCTGCAAAGCTAGTCAAAATGGTATTTCATCAGCCAGGAATTTTTTTTTTTTTTTTTTTTTTTGCGGTACGCAGGCCTCTCACTGTTGTGGCCTCTCCCGTTGCGGAGCACAGGCTCCGGACGCGCAGACTCAGCGGCCATGGCTCACGGGCCCAGCCGCTCCGCGGCATGTGGGGTCTTCCCGGACCGGGGCACGAACCCGTGTCCCCTGCATCGTCAGGCGGACTCTCAACCACTGCGCCACCAGGGAAGCCCGTCATCAGCCTGGAATTTTATTCCTCTCTGAGAACTCTAAGTTCCTGGAGCTGTTTTAATCTTGCCTCGTTAAAAGTTAATATAATTTGGATTTGTGCTATTCACTTTGTATCTGGGCACCTCATTTACCCAGCTCAGGCTGGGTCTCTGTGCACCAAGCCTGTGTGAAAGTGTGTGTATCCAGCTTACCTTCGTTCAAGTTGGAGACCCAGATGGGAGTAATCAGTAGCTGATCATTGATAAATGGTAATCATTACAGAGAATACAGAGTCAAACGTCAGCCGCAGAATGGATGGCTGCTCTTCGTTGTTGGCTAATTCAGGAATGTCAGGAGGTAACAAAGAGAGATTGCTATGCTGCACTCATTACCCAGCCCAGGGGAGGAGTGTTAAACATTAATACTTGAGCTCTGAAAGTATCATAAACTTGACGGCCAGGAAAGCTTTGTAAAAGGAGTGGGAGGGAGCTGAGTAAGCCCACATTTCTCAAGCAGGTACTGCGAAGGACTACTAATGTCCAGAATCCCCATCTTAAGAGTTAAGATGCTTTGTCCCTGAGCCCTGTGTGGTGGGATGGTCCGGGGTCACGAGAACAATGGAATAGCCAAAGCAGTATTTTTAGACTGAGGAGTTTTCCACGTGTACTATAGATAGCTTCCTGAGTGGTTACCATCACTTCCTTTGGGACCCACAGTCATATAATTTGTTATTCTTTTGTATCATTCCTTTTTTTAAATTTATCTATGCAAAACAGTCCATGGAGCCCCCAGTATATGCACACACTTGCTGGGACAGGAATGCAAAACTATAACAAACACTAAAATCTGAATCTTGCCTCTGGAGTGCTTATATTCTCTATAGATGAAAGGCAGATACCAGCATAATAGTTATTAAAATGTAATATGGTAACGTCTATGGTAGACGTTCATGGAGTTATCAGAAAATGAATCTGAGAGTATGTCAGGTGAGTGATCAGGGGGTGGAAGAAAGTGTCCCATATGAAGAGATTTTCAATATTGATCTTGAATGAAGGAAAGCTTCATCGTTCACCAGGTAGAGAAAGTAGACAGGGCAGTCCCGAAAGAGAGAACAACTGTAAAGGCTTTCTGGGTATTAGCACGTAGGTTCATTTGCTTGAAAAGTAGTGGTGTGTGAGTTGATATAGTGGGGATTGAAGTTGGGATAAGCAAGGGGATAGGGGACATTTCCCACCATGCTGAGAAATGTTATATTTTGGTCTTGTGCCCAGTGGCGCTTACAGGTTTTTTTTAGAAAGGGCGTCACCTGTATGTTTCCACGTTGTATTGATACATAGAGCACTCTCAGGAAGTACAGTACATGGTGAATACAAGGTAGGGTGGAAATATTTAATATTTTGGAGCTAGGACTTCTGTAACAGTCCAGGTAAGAGATGTTGAGGGCTGAACAGGCAGGTCTAATGTTGGTGTTTTTCCCTGAGATGGAGAACATGGATGAAGAATGGGGGTAAGGATATAAACAAGGAGTTTGGAAAAAGAACAGATCAAATTTGGAAACACTGAAGGAATTCTGTGAGGTTGGAAGGAAGGATTAGAAGTATGGGATTAGATCTTAGCAGCGATGTCAGAGAGGAAGCACGTTCAGGGTTTGAAATAATTCTCTGATGAGTTGATAACATTATGGGATTGTGGAATCGTGGGTGAGTGAGAAGAGCCCTAAGAATGAAAGCATGATGAATCTCCACATCTACTGCGATGAGCAGAGGAGAAGCCAGTAAAGGAGATAATGCGAAAGTGGTCAGAAAGGTCAGAGGGCAACTCTGAGGAACACCCAAAGGAAATGCTTTTGTCCTACAACCATAATAACAAAAGTCCCAGTGAAGAAGAACTTAAGTTGATCCTTACAATGAACATAATATGTTAATTACTTGTTTTTTTTCAGTTTATATGATTAGTCTCCATTGAATTTTAGTTGACCATCTACATTATGCTAACGGGATAATGAAACGTAATTGTGGCAATGCTTAGTAATTATTTCAGAAGAATGTAGAAGCATATTAGTAGAGCAGAATGGACAGACCTGCATCATCATTATCTGAGAGTTTTATTTGCTCCTCACATGAGAAGAAGACCTCATAGTCATACTTATTAAGGTGATGTGTTTTAATGACAAAAGCTTCTGAAGTAGCGGCTCCTCCATTATATTTTGTAACTAAGCTTGGGCTGAAACCAGAGGGAACACATGTGTCAGTTTTTTTTTAATTTTTATTGAAATATAGTTGATTTACAATGTTGTGTTAGTTTCAGGTGTACAGCAAAATAATAGTTATACATATATACATTATTTTTATTTATTTATTTATTTATTTATTTATTTTTGCGGTACGCGGGCCTCTCACTGTTCTGGCCTCTCCCGCCACGGAGCACAGGCTCTGGACGTGCACGCTCAGCGGCCATGGCTCACGGGCCCAGCCGCTCCGCAGCATGTGGGATCTTCCCGGACCGGGGCACGAACCCGTGTCCCCTGCATCGGCAGGCGGACTCTCAACCACTGCGTCACCAGGGAAGCCCAAGAGAGGAGTATTGAAATATGTTTTTTCTCTCAGCCACTTCTCCTAGTTTCTCCCAGGTTCAGCCTTCTCCCTAGAAGGCATAACCTTTACCAATTTCTTTTGTCTTTTTTCATACGTGTCAGAGTAAGAGGTAGAGGCCCGATCCCCAGCGCTGCAATAATGAAATGTCTTATCAATCTTTTCATATTGGGATGTAAGTTCTACTAAGTTTAGATCTCAGTTAGTCGAGAAGTTCTTTGGATATGCCCATAGGGCATCAGGCTGGAAGAGCAAGGACCCCACATAACAGCACTGCCATGTGAAATAACAGACTTTGGTAACAGGCCCAAGACTTAAGAGAGGAAACTGACATGAATGTGTAATCTTGTAGTAGCAACGTTGATTCTGACATGGTCCAATTCCAGAACAAATTGTGAACGATTGTGTCAGTAGTTTGCTCTGTGCTTTTCTCTGCTCCCACACCTCACTGGTAATGCACATCTCTTGAGCTGGAATGACTGCCCATCCTCTTGATTTCCCCTATGAAGAGTGAGCTCTGTCTGTTCAAATTTGGTCCTTTTCTGTCTCAGGCTAGTGAGCCTTCTAATTTGCATTAAATTAAATAGGCTCACTTGGCACGTTTGAATTAATTGCTTCTTTTTAAAAATAAGTTTTTAGAAAAAAATTTTATATAATCACACACAGAAAACCAATATACATTTTTATAAGTAGAATACAACTATAAAAACAAATGAAAAACAAACGCAATTAAAAACAAGTAATGTTATGAAGCTATAGCTAGATTCCATTGCCTGCCAAGTCTCTGAGCCCAAAATCCACTGTTTCTTTGTGTGCAGGGTGTCAGGAGGAGAAGCATTTCTCCTTGAGTTATATAGAAGAAGAAAAGAGGAATTAAAACTAACAAATAAAGATAATTACGAAATATCTTTCTCAGTAAAGGATGCGCCACCCAGATCCCTCAAAGATTTATGGGATATACAGCGGCGGGGATTGTGGTCAGCAGACAGACCAGCTTTTAGCTCTGTCAGGGTCTGTCTCGGGGCAGAAAGCCCCCCAACCCTAGTTCGTGTCCTTTCCAGAACAGCGCACAGGCAGCGGCCGAGCAAGTCGGAGGTTTGCGGCCTATTTTGGTGTAAGGAGAGGTCACTGTGACCGGCGTCATTAGGACTAGACCTTCCTGCCAGGTTGCTGGGGGCTTTCTTGGGTCTTCATCATGGCTTGACTTGTCCCTCTGCTCAGTCTCCCTTCCTTCCCCTTTCTTCCTCAGATGCTGATTCTAATAAACGAACCATACCCCAAATTCCATCTCAGCGTCTGCCTCTGGAATATCCAACCAGAGACGAGGATTTAGTGTTATTTATTATTGGGGCAGTTTGCCACCAAATTGGAGTCTGGTGCAACCAGGAGAACCTGAATCTGGAGTCACACAAATGTACAATTCAACGTTCTCGTCGCTTTTTGTGGGTTTTTTTAGTCTCCAGAAAGTCCCAATTTTATTAAATCTAAAATAAGAATAATAATTCCTCACCGAACGTCTTTCTACAGTGAGAGAACGCATAGGAGGAATTGAGGACAGGGACTGTTCCAGGGAGTATTCTGGATCTAGGTTATGCACTGGATCAGTGCCATCCAATAAAAATAGGAAACAAGCCATACGCTTGAGTTACTTATACAGCTTTAAATTTTCTAGTGGCTACGTACAAAAAAGCAAAACACAGTTGAAATTAATTTTAATACTGTATTTCACCCAGTGCACCCAACATATTCTATCATTACAACTTACAGTCAGTAGAAAAATGATTAATGAGGTATTTTGCTTTTTATAGCCTTGTCTTAGAAAACTGGTGTATATCTTACACTTGGAACTAGTTTTGTTTTGGACAAGCCATGCTTCAGATGCTCAGAAACTACATGTGATTAGGGGCTGCTGGCTTAACAGCGCTAGAACAAATATTGAGTTTTATCTCTAATCCACTGTGAAGTGTCAATGAAAGAGAGAATTATAGGGGTTAAAATGCTGTACAAAATCTAGGCAAGGCCGGACTGGGATGGAGCCAGTGGGCGGGATTACCTTGGCCGGGCTCACCTTCTCTCATGCATACACTGTATCTACAGAAGCTCCCAGCTAGTATACTACACAGATAATGGGAACGCAAGCTCCGTTAATTCACAGTAATTACTTCCCCAACTTTTAGCATCAGTGTGATTCAGGGTTATATTCGTAAAATTGCATCTTTCCTCAAAGATCTTACAGCAAAATGTGAAGAAGTCTTATTCTCAAGTGATAGGAAGGAAAATACAATATTTCAAAGGAAGTTGGGATGTAAGAAGATAGACTGAATTTCACCATTCCTTTGGAGGCTGGTAGGATTAAAGCAATACGTTTTTGCTACTCAGAGGGAGTTGAGGAGGCATTCAAAGAGTTATTAAAAGTAGAAAAAAATTTTTCACGATAAGGAAGGAATATTAGCCCGCTATTATTACCCAGACATTCACTGAATCAACAGATAGTTGCCAAGGAACTAACAAGAGTAGGAAAGAGTTAACATTTATTTTATTTATTTTATTTTATTATTATTTTTGGCTTCATTGGGTCTTAGTTGCAGCACATGGGATCTCTTTTTGTGGCGTGCGCAGGGTTCTCTCTAGTTGCGGCACACGGGCTCTTTAGTTGTGGCATGCAGGTCCAGTAGCCCCGCAACATGTGGGATCTTAGTTCCCTGACCAGGGATCGAACCCACGTCCCGTACATTGGAAGGCGGCTTCTCAACTGCTGGGCCACCAGGGAAGTCCCAAGAGTTAACATTTATTGAGGGGTGAGCACGTGTCACTCACTGTTCAAAGTGCAGAGCATGGATTAAACAAAACATATCATGGTATGATCATAATCCCAACATGATGTTGGAGGAAACTCAGGTACAAAGTTTAAACAATTGCCCAGCGTCACACAGCCAGTAGGGGACAGAATCAAGACTCCATCTGAGGTAGTCTGTTTCTAGAACTGCACCTGTAACCATCATTAGGCGGCATATGGAAAACCAAGATGAATCAGAGTTAGTTCTTGCTCCTTTTTGTACTAAAGGCCTAGAAGAAGGGATAATATAGGCATATAAATAAATGGGATAGAAAATAGAGAATGCAAAAAGTATGATGGAAAGAAAGAGTTCAGCGGGGATTCAGGAGAGCAGTCTGGAAGTATTTAGGAAATCCCTCCTTATTTTACAGATGAGGAAAATCAAGTCTAACAATAGTTCAGTAACATATCCAATTATTGAATGACAGAACCCTTTTAGAATTAAGTCTGTGTTACTTGGGAGTGTATTGAACCCATCTTTTTTTTTTTTAACATCTTTATTGGAGTGTAATTGCTTTACAATGTTATGTTAGTTTCTGCTGTATAACAAAGTGAATCAGCTATATGTATACATATATCCCCATATCCCCTCCCTCTTGCGTCTCCCTCCCACCCTCCCTATCCCACCCCTCTAGGTGGTCATGAAGCACTGAGTTGACCTCCCTGTGCTATGCGGCTGCTTCCCACTAGCTATCTATTTTGCATTTGGTAGTGTGTGTATGTCAGTGCGACTCTCTCACTCCCAGCTTACCCTTCCCCCTCCCGGTGTCCTCAAGTCCATTCTCTACATCTGCGTCTTTATTCCTGTCCTGCCCCTAGTGCAGTCTCTCCAAAGTAGTGGCTATTGTTTTAATAATAACAGATTTCATTTTGTTTCTTTTTATCCAAGTGCCTGATGCACAAGCTTTCTACACTGTTAAAGTTTCCACTTTGTTGAACACCGTTTGATTAAGATTTTAGGGAACCAAATCATTTGCAAATCCTATCAGTGGTACCCAAAAGTAATAATTCAGGAAGTCAATATTGTGAACATGAGGAAAGAAAATTGTCACCCCTACTCATTGCAGTCTATTTACTTGGGAATATGTGTGGATAAGAATTGAGGGATTTTTTAGCTGAAAAATGAGGGGATTTATTGCTCTCAGATTGTCATCTCACATCTATGAGGGTGGATTTTATGTTTTTCAAAATATCTTGCTCATGAAGACAACTCATTTTCAATCCAGGCATAGTTCCTCTGATTGTCTTGGGAACTATATCTGCAGGTGTTGTACTGAAACAACTGGGGACCCCAAAGCCACCTTTTTCAACACACAAACACTCTGTCATTCCTTAGTGACGTGTCACCTACGACTGTTCTTATTTATGACATGTTTGGATACTGGAAGGCAGTATTTCCCAAAATGTTTCCAGGGTTTCCTGTGGGGGAAATAAGAGTTCCAAAATCCAAGCCATTTGGGAAGTGGAGTTAACAGGTTTGTTTACTCCAGAGCCTCTCGGGGACTTTAATGTGCTAATGCGGGTGCTTAATCTACAAGGATTTGCCTAAAATGTTGGATCAAAAGCTCCTCCTGCCTCACCACCCCTTCTCATTTTTATTTATTGAGGGGCAGTTCCTAGATCTAGGGTTGGCCTAAACATTATTAATTTGAACCACATGAAGTTGCCAACATTTGACCACTTTTACCCTACAGAAATGGCAACACCATACAGCTTTACTTAAATAGTTTGGGAAGGCTGCGTTAAAGCTTAGTTCTGAGAGCTGTTTGGGGATTTGTACTATATTCTGGTTCCCGATTCACCATCTTTCCTAACCTTCAACCCTACTGAATCTAGGCCTGTTCTCGACACATGTGCTAAGTCTACTTAAGAGAGTGTCTCTGTAGGTATTAGCCCTCTTAGGTGGGCCTCTTGTGAGCACGTGGGACTTCTTGATTATTACTATCAGGTTGACTTCATTCCAGTCTCATACCTCGATGATCTGCTTTATCGGAAGAATTCCACCCTCAAGGCTTGAGACAGTTGGGTGTAAACTCACGACTCCATTGCTAGGTGCATTTAATTTGCAGAAATAACATTCTCAGTGAAAGGGCCAACACAGATGATAATTTACACAACATATACAAAATCGACAAAAAATAGTTGACAAAAAGTAGTTTGAAAATCTAAACTCAAGTCACATGGTCACATAAAGGACTAATTTAACCGGGTGTCTCCGGGTAAGACAGAGTCTAGGTTGGATTTTCAAATGTTGGGAAGTATTTTGATGGTCTCCGGACAACAGCGCAAAATGCTTGAAATCGGACCATGCTTTGGGAAATCCAACATGTGTGCTCCCCAGAGCTGCCTAAACGCCTGTGTGAGTCCTTGCGAATGACCTTGGGGGTCTGAAACAGTTTTCAGCACGACCGTGCCTCCTGGGCTCTTTGTTTCTCCATCACTGATTGTAGACTGTCTCCAGAGCCTTACTCTATAGCTGGTACAGAGTAAGCACTCATTAAAAGTTTGTTGAATTGAATCAAATCTTTCTTTCCCTGTTTACCTTCCTGTGGTTAGGTCATTAAGCAGTAAATTAGTCAGAGCAACCCAAACTGGTCGGGAGAAAACAGAAATACATTACCTAGATAAAGGCAGAGAAGTGTGTCAGTTGCCTGTGTTCCCAAAATTACTTCCCTAATCATCATTTTACTTAGCCTGCATTACAGAAGGCTTAATTGAACAAACTTCCAATAGCTTGGCTGTAGGAAACGTCCATTTTTTGTCCTGAGTTTTCAGATGGAGACCATACAGCTGTGAGGTCCTGCTCTTGAGAGTTCTATGCAAGGAATTCTTCTACTGATGTCAGATGCATGTGTTAATTGAACAATTTTTCAAGACCTTGATTAAAAACCCCACGATGCCCTGAATACATTTGCCTTCGAAAGTACCTTGACAAGGTTTACAAATCAGTTTCATTTGCAGAGTTCGGGCTTTCGTTTGGAAAGGGGTTTTCATTTTTTGTTTGTTTAGTTTCTTCCTGGCACCCATCTGAACAGAGAACAGTGCTGCACCTGATTTGCTGCTGCAAATGAGAGCAATTAAAATAACTCGACAAAAATGATGGAGGCCCTCAGATGATTTACAAGAGTGAAGTATAATGACTCTGTTTATTCCTTTGTCCTCTGACTTGCCAGTGGCCTTGGAAGTTTAGGTATTAAGTGCTTCCAGCACAGTTTTGACTTGGATGGTCAGTCCTGGGTCCCCACTGAGACAGGCAGATGTTGGTATGACCTCTAATGTGGGACGAAATGGGCTGGACGATACCAGGTCATCTTTAGCAAAAAATGCACGCATCCAGCCAAACCACAGGGATATGCTTCTAAGCTGCTAGTCTTGGTTCAGGAGGAAGATGTGTGTGTGTGTGTGTGTGTGTGTGTGTGTGCGCGCGTGTGCACGTGCTCCCTGTCTCTTAGTACAAAAAGACATAGCATGTATAGCAGAAAAAGCATGATGAACTCCATAGTCCTGAATAGTCCTGAATTCTAATCCAGTCTTTATCACCACATTTGGGATCCTTGACTCTGTTCTTTAACCTTTATGAACCTGTTTCCTTGGGCATGGCACTGGCCTCCATGAGGGTTTGCCTTGTGTAAGTTTCCTTTCCACCTCCCCTCCCCCCACTCCCTGACTCACTGTCTCTGCTATGGCCTTATTTTAGTGCTTCCAACAGGCTGAGGTCTTTGCCCCTCATGGCATTTGCCTGTTCTGTTCCTGTTGCTTACAGCCCAACCTCTCACCTCCCATCCTACCTATACTCTGCCTAACTCACCCACTGATCCTTCAAGTCTCAGCTTGAATGCCACTTACTTACACTGGTCTTTTTTGACACTCTCCCCACAGTCTCAATTAAGTTGACTCATTATATATTTCTTCATAGTCCCCTCGTATTGTATTGTCATAGGATTAATTACAGTTCACGACCACGTTCGTATAGTAATCACCCAACACTGTTATATCTCCCTATCTCCCTGTCTTAATTCTCTTTAGAATGCTTACTGATTTCTCATAATTTTTTGTCCAACTAGTCATTGTCTACTCTTCCTCAGACTATAAGCTTCATGAACATAGGGACCTTGAGTGTTTTGTTTACAACTGCATCCCCAGGGCTCAGCACAGTGGCCCAGGCTTGAAGCTGGAATTCAAAAAACATGTAGAATGAATGGAAGTTTGAGTCAGTGGTGGGTGAATATGCCTTTTGCAAGTAGTTGTGAAGATCAGAGAAGGTGGATATCAAGCACCTAACGCAGCGAGAGGCAGTCCTGGCTATTGAGCAAAAGGTGGCTGCTGTTACTGACATTTATGAATGTCACAAAGAAGACAGGAAAGGCTTAGTCCAAAAAATCTGAGTATATTTCCGGTCTGTGAACACATCCGGTGTAATATCATTTACCATCTCCCCGAAGGGTTCTGCAAAATCCCCGCCATAACTCTTCATCTGTACCACCTCACTCCCTTAGCTGCACATCCTCTCCAGCAGACGGGACCTTGCAGAGTTCACTGAGCAGCCATAGAGATTCATTCTTCTAGGTTTTGCATCTGCCTGGAGGTTTTATCCCTTTGCCTGAAATAGCACGTGAGGTGGGCTGAGTTAAACCCCGCCCCACAATTAGGGATGTCCTAATTTTACAGGTGAGTTTCAGAGAATCTCCACTTTTAGTCAGGGCCAAGTGAAACATGCCTAAATCAAATTTTTGATAAATTGTCGCAGCTGTTACCGATAACACCACGTTATTGATCTTTTTCTCCTTAATTTTCAGAGACACCCTCTACTGAGTTTGTGAAAGGTCCCTTTACTAAGATGGAAGAATTGAGTCTACAATCTTGAATCTCTCTAAGATACTGAACTGTAAATTACTGTCTCTTTCCCCTTCTTATTCTCTGAATTGAGAAAATAGAGGAAGGACAAGCCAGGAATACAATGAAATACTGTTGCACGAAATGGGGGTTGCATGTTTGAGTTGGGTCAAATGAGGAAAAAGCCATGAAATAGAACTTTGGTTTTAATAATGGAAATATTCTGTTCTCAGCCATATTTCTTTCCCAGTAGAAAATAGACGGGTAGTCTTACTACATTACTACTATGTTACTTAGCGAGTTAATATCACAAGATCCTTCTTATAGAAGGAAACTGAGGTCCAGAATAATTGATGGGTTAGTTAAGGAGAGAGTTTCCATCCCTGGCCCATGCCATGGACTCCCTTTGAACAAAATCACCTTCATGATAAAACATTGAGGTGGTAGCTTGACTTGGTAGTATCGAGATGCCGTGCTACAGCTCCCTAAAGCAGACTAGCAACTCAAGCGCCTACAAGAGTCAGGCTGGTGATGAACGTGGGTGATGCCAGTCAGCTTAAAGGGAAAGGTTTATTTTCCAAAGAAAAAGAGCCCATTCAATGATAAATGGCAATGGACAATTGACCTCAGAGTTTGAGGGTAATAGGGAAGGATGGAGAGTGTGGCCAGTCTGCATGCTTGATCTGAAAGAGGTATCTGCTGTTAAGCTGTAGCCAGTTGTTCCAAGAGGATGAGCTTGATGTTGTCAGATCTTCATGTGTGTCGGTACTACCCAGAAATCTAGATTTTGTGGTGAGATTGTTTTTATTTGTAAATATTGTGAGTGCTTTCTCATCCCTTGTGTCACTTACGTATGATCAGACCTTGAGTCCAGAACCTCCACTTGTGTGCAGAACACTTGGCACTAAACGTGGGTTCTTGTGAGGGGCCCAACTGTGTCAGCATGAGAGCCAGTGGATGCATTGTTCTCTAGAGCGCAGGCTGTGTGGACCACTGCTCAGGAGTGACCCAGCTCAGTTCACCCCACGTACCCCTTGGCACCGCCCCCAACACCACCCAGAATGCTGGACCAGGTCACTGAGATCCCTGTCTCAGTAGACAACCTCAGTGTGCCACCGTGAGGCTAGTTTTCCTGAAATGTGGTGTCTACCTACCGCCAAGCCATCTGACCCCTCCAATTATTTAAAAATCTCCTTCAACGCTGGTGTTCTGAAGGGCCATGCCAAGGGGTCTGGTGTGGTGCTGTTTCCGTTCTTGGTCCTGTGCATTCTGTGGGCCCTGTCACTGCAGGAACTCCTGTTTTTGGTTTTAGATAATATTCTTAGGTTCTATGATAATTTTTTTTTCTTCCAGATTCTTTTAAGACCTCTTGTCAGTTGCGTGTTGCTCTTCTTGAATGGATCCTCCCAATATTCTTATTTTTTATTCCAATTTTCCATCTGTCTGCCCATTTGTCTTATTTTCTGAGAGGTATTACCATCTTTAGGGTAAACAGAGTTTCAAAATGTTGACTGCAGTATTTTTAACTTTCAGGTTTTTCTTACTCTTCTATTATTCCTTTATAAAATAGCATGATATTCTTCTTTTGTGAGTACGATACCTTTTCTTCTCTGTAACATGGTATCAGTTATCCTTAAGAGTTTTGTGGGGTTTTTTTCCCCCCCTCCATGTATTACCTTTCTGTCTTAGGAGTCTTTTCCTGCTTTGTTGTCAGTTACTGTTACCCATGTTACAAGGCTTCCTTTAAATGTCTGTTTTCTGCCCATATTAAGAGTTAGGCAAAAATCAGTGGGTCTTGGGCTTCCCTGGTGGCGCAGTGGTTGAGACTCCGCCTGCCGATGCAGGGGACACGGGTTCGTGCCCCGGTCCGGGAAGATCCCATGTGCCGCGTAGCGGCTGGGCCCGTGAGCCATGGCCGCTGAGCCTGCATGTCCGGAGCCTGTGCTCTGCAGCGGGAGAGGCCACAACAGTGAGAGGCCCGCGTACCGCAAAAAAAAAAAAAAAAAAAAAAAAATCAGTGGGTCTTATACGTGCAGGGGAGCAAGGTGGGAGGCTTGTCGAATGGTGGGCTTCTCCATAGAATGGTTCAGCAGAGGACTAGCTGCCTCACTGGGGGACCCCCAAAGTCACTTGGTAGTTTCTCTGTCACCGAGAGGGTCCCCATAGAATTGCCCACTACTTCCTTACTTTGCTTTCTTCCAGTGGTGACTAGAGGTGGAAGAAGTGGTCCTGACTGGCAGGGCCCTTGGAGCTGAGCTGCACAGTATTACTGAGAGGGGCATCATTCAGTATGATTTTACCTAAACCACTTGTTTTCTGCCCCTGGCTTCTTCCCCAGTCTCCACGGGGCTTTCATCTCAAAGTTTAGTGTAGTTTCGATTCAGTTTCTCCATAGATAGAACTTCCAGATTTAGTCAAAGGAAAACAAAATAGAGATTGTCTAGTAAAATTGGAATTTCAGATGAATGAGGAATGCTTTTGTAGTGTAAGTGTGTCCCATGCCGTCATTTCTTATCTGAAATGCAAATTTCACCGGGCCTTTTGTATTTCACCTGACAACCCTATCCATGGCACTGGAAGAGGAGAGCAGTAGCCTGGCAGCATCATGGTGTGAGGTGGCAGGGATCTGGGGGAGCTCATAGTTCTTTTACTGACTTTCCACCTCTTCTCCCTCATCCCTGCTCTTCACCCCCATGGTATCTGGTGTTCCCAAGCCAGCAATCCCTCGTGCAGTTCTGCAAGGTGCATCGTTTTCCTCTCACTGACGTAGCCGTCTGTGGACTTTTGGTCTTTGGATTCCTCTGTGCCGTTACCATACTTCCTTGCATCTAAGATGCGGCTGATTATAGGCTACACCATCCATTTGTTGAGTCAAAGAAAAATGCACAACGTGAGAGTTGTGAGTTTAAGTATTAGGGTCTTACTGAGGACTATAGCCTGGAAGACAGCTCTGAGGAACTGCTCCAAAGAGGTAGGGGAGGACCCAGTACATGTATGAATTTTGGGGGTAGGAAATACATGCAGTCAAGTGCACCTCTTGGTAAAAGATTACTGCCAGTCACAAAGAACGGATTCCCAATTGATGATTTTAGTGCTTTTCTGTGTATGGAAAGATGCAAGGATCTGGGGTCACTGAGATCTTCCTGAGATACACATCTGTCTTTCTGGGGACCATTTATCCAAAGCACAGAGTGCCTCATCCCGTTTTTTCATCCTGATTTCTCAGGGTGCGCTGTCAGTGGACAGCTGAGGGAGTTGTGACTTAATCCCTGTATAACTGGACGATGAGTAACAGTCTTTGCTCTTTTTTGTTCACACACTATCTAATGAGTAAAGAAGAAGGAAGAAAAGAATGCCGTCCCCTACAACTCTAAAATACCACCAGTTGTAAGAGTCATCTTGACCTCAGAAATGTTAAAATGGGAAAAAGAGGCACATTTTAAAATTGATGAAACATGGTCGTCCTGCCACTGTTTCTGAGTCTTCCCCAAATTAGTTACATCTCTTGTTTACTGTTATCTCTTCTTCCATCCTCTTTGTCCTTGCAGACTCGTACCTATTCCATAGAGGAATTTGATATGTTTATTCTCCCTTATTTCTCTAGTGTTCTTTGAGTCTCTGGAAATATCAGACAAATCTGTTGCCTGGCAGGAAGCGGCACACACCCTGGCTGTGTGTCTCCTTCTGTTCCCACCAAACGCTGGGCAGCATGGTGGAATGGACAGTCCACCAAGAGCCCCCCAACCTCCCCCAGCCCCCTGCCAGATAACATGGCTCTGCCCCAGCTGCTGCAGCCCTTCAAATAATTTATTCCCACCCGTCTGTGCTGCGCTGCTGTAACTCTTTCACGCAGAACAGAACTTTTGAGACACGAGCGGCTCATTTCAAAGGGCGGGAGGTCAGGCAATAAGCCTCATGACGGGTGAAACAGCAGGAGCAGCTGGAGCCGTTTATCTTGCTCTGTTCTTTTTTTTTTTTTTTTTTTTTTTTTTTGCGGTACGCGGGCCTCTCACTGTTGTGGCCTCTCCCGTTGCGGAGCACAGGCTCCGGACGCGCAGGCTCAGCGGCCATGGCTCAGGGGCCCAGCCGCTTCGCGGCACGTGGGCTCCTCCCGGACCGGGGCACGAACCCGCGTCCCCTGCATCGGCAGGCGGACTCTCAACCACAGCGCCACCAGGGAAGCGCTTGCTCTGTTCTTTATGTACGTCCTTCAGAAGCTTTGCGGCTCTCCTGTCCTCTCACATTTTGGTGCTTCCTCCCTCTTTTTCTTTGCAGCTGATCCTTTTCATTCTGTTCCAGTGTTTCTTTTCCTTCTTTTTTTTTTTCCCCCTGAAAATCCAGTTTATTTTTCATGTTGTGGACAGATCCAGTCAGTGTGATCAGTTTTTCTGCATGTGTAATAATTTATCAAAGTAAGTTTTCCCACAAGACTCTTTTCCATCAACTCTGAAAATCCTGGTCTGACAACATACCCAGATAAAGCTCTTGAAAATCACCTCTTAAAATTTGGAAGAAAATGTGGCAAGTCTTTGCTGTAACATTTACTGAACAACAAATGGCTAAAGAGCAATTTCTGT